>NC_141022.1:22617500-22830000 GCF_052040795.2 Danio rerio
ATTGTTTGTCCTCCTATAGAAACCATATTAAAACAAAAAATATATTTTCCTCCCTCATCGTTTTCCATTTTCAAACATTTTTTGAAAAAGTTCCAGGGAGCCACTAGGGCAGCGCTAAAGAGCCGCATGCGGCTCTAGAGCCGCGGGTTGCCGACCCCTGACCTAGGGGCTTCTGACCCCAGCAAGCTACCCAGAGATCCACCTCTCTCCCTGGACTTGCAATAGAGGCCCCCGGGTGCCCCGTGGCCCTCCACCTAGGGGCCTCTTAAAGCAGGAAACTGCCCAGGGGTCCATCTCTCTCCCTGGACTTGCATTAGAGGCCCCAGGGTGCCCCCTGGCCCTCCACCTAGGGGCCCCTGACCCCTGCAAGCTACCCAGGGGTCCACCTCTCTCCCTGGACTTGCAGTATAGGCCCAAGAGTGCCCCCTGGTCCTCCACCTATGGGCCTTTGACATCAGCAAGCTTCCCAGGGGTCCACCTCTCTCCCTGGACTTGCATTAGAGGCCACAGTGCACCCCCTGGTCCTTCACCTAGGGGCTTCAGACCCCAGCAAGCTACCCAGGGGTCCACCTCTCTCCCTGGACTTGCAATAGAGGCCCTAGGGTGCCCCCTGGCCCTCCACCTAGGGGCCTCTGACAGCAAAAAGCTCTCCAGGGGTCCACCTCTCTCCCTGGAGTTGCAGTAGAGGCCCCAGGGTGCCCCCCGGGCCCTCCACCAAGGGGTCTCTGACCCCAGCAAGCTACCCAGGGGTCCACCTCTCTCCCTGGACTTGCAGTAGAGGCCCCAGGGTTCTCCCTGGCACTCCACCTAGGGGCCTCTGACTCCAGCAAGCTACCCAGGGGTCCACCTCTCTCCTTGGTCTTGCAGTATAGGCCCAAGAGTGCCCTGGCCCTCCACCTATGGGCCTCTGACCCCACCAAGTTACCCAGGGGACCACCTCTCTCCCTGGACTTGCAGTATAGGCCCAAGAGTGCCCCCTGGTCCTCCACTTAGGGGCCTTTGACCCAAGCAAGCTTCCCAGAATCCACCTCTCTCCCTGGACTTGCATTAGAGACCACAGTGTACCCCCTGGTCCTTCACCCAGGGGCTTCTGACCCCAGCTAGCTACCCAGGGGTCCACCTCTCTCCCTGGACTTGCAATAGAGGCCCCAGGGTGCCCCGTTGCCCTCCACCTAGAGGCCTCTGACCCCAGCAAGCTACCCTGTGGTCCACCTCTCTCCCTGGACTTGCAATTGAGGCCCTAGGGTGCCCCCTGGCCCTCCACCTAGGGGCCTCTGTCAGCAAGAAGTTCTCCAGGGGTCCACCTCTCTCCCTGGACTTGCAGTAGAGCACCTAGGGTGCCCCCTGGCCCTCCACCTAGGGGCCTCTTACAGCAGGAAGCTGCCCAGGGGTCCATCTCTCTCCCTGGACTTACAGTAGAGGCCCCAGGGTGCCCCCTGGCCCTCCACCTAGGGGCCTCTGACCCCAGCAAGCTACCCTGGGGTCCACCTCTCTCTCTGGACTTGCAATAGATGCCCTAGGGTGCCCCTTAGCCCTCCACCTAGGAGCCTCTGACAGCAAGAAGCTCTCCAGGGGTCCACTTCTCTCCCTGGACTTGCAATAGAGGCCCTAGGGTGCCCCCTGGCCCTCCACCTAGGGCCCTCTGACAGCTAGAAGTTCTCCAGGGGTCCACCTCTCTCCCTGGACTTGCAGTAGAGCCCCTAGAGTGCCCCCTGGCCATCCACCTAGGGGCCTCTTACAGCAGGAAGCTGCCCAGGGGTCCATCTCTCTCCCTGGACTTGCAGTAGACGCCCCAGGGTGCCCCCTTGCCCTCCACCTAGAGGCCTCTGACCCCAGCAAGCTACCCAGGTGTCCACCTCTCTCCTTGGACTTGCAGTATAGGCCCAAGAGTGCCCCCTGGCCCTCCACCTAGGGGCGTCTGACCCAACTTAGCTACCCAGGGGTCAACCTCTCTCCCTGGACTTGCAGTATAGGCCCAAGAGTGCCCCTTGGTCCTCGATCTAGGGCCTTTGACCCCAGCAAGCTTCACAGGGGTCCACCTCTCTCCCTGGACTTGCATTAGAGGCCACAGTGTACCCAATGGTCCTTCACGTAGGGGCCTCTGACCCCAGCAAACTACCTAGGGGTCCACCTCTCTCCCTGGACTTGCAGTATAGGCCGCAGGGTGCCCCCTGGACCGCCACCTAGGGGCCTCTGACCACAGCAAGCTACCCAGGGGTCCACCTCTCTCCCTGGACTTGCAGTAGAGGCCCAAGGGTGCCCCGTGGCCCTCCACCTAGGGGCCTCTTAAAGCAGGAAGCTGCCCAGGGGTCCATCTCTCTCCCTGGACTTGCAGTAGAGGCCCCAGGGTGCCCCCTGGCCCTCCACCTAGGGGCCCCTGACCCCTGCAAGCTACCCAGGGGTCCACCTCTCTCCCTGGACTTGCATTAGAGGCCACAGTGCACCCCCTGGTCCTTCACCTAGGGGCTTCAGACCCCAGCAAGCTACCCAGGGGTCCACCTCTCTCCCTGGACTTGCAATAGAGGCCCTAGGGTGCCCCCTGGCCCTCCACCTAGGGGCCTCTGACAGCAAAAAGCTCTCCAGGGGTCCACCTCTCTCCCTGGACTTGCAGTAGAGGCCCCAGGGTGCCCCCGGGCCCTCCACCTAGGGGTCTCTGACCCCAGCAAGCTACCCAGGGGTCCACCTCTCTCCCTGGACTTGCAGTAGAGGCCACAGGGTTCTCCCTGGCACTCCACCTAGGGGCCTCTGACCCCAGCAAGCTACCCAGGGGTCCACCTCTCTCCTTGGTCTTGCAGTATAGGCCCAAGAGTGCCCCCTGGCCCTCCACCTACGGGCCTCTGACCCCACCAAGTTACCCAGGGGACCACCTCTCTCCCTGGACTTGCAGTATAGGCCCAAGAGTGCCCCCTGGACCTCCACTTAGGGGCCTTTGACCCAAGCAAGCTTCCCAGAATCCACCTCTCTCCCCTAGAGACCATTAGAGACCACAGTGCACCCCCTGGTCCTTCACCCAGGGGCTTCTGACCCCAGCTAGCTACCCAGGGGTCCACCTCTCTCCCTGGACTTGCAATAGAGGCCCCAGGGTGCCCCGTGGCTCTCCACCTAGAGGCCTCTGACCCCAGCAAGCTATCCTGTGGTCCACCTCTCTCCCTGGACTTGCAATTGAGGCCCTAGGGTGCCCCCTGGCCCTCCACCTAGGGGCCTCTGACCCCAGCAAGCTACCCTGGGGTCCACCTCTCTCTCTGGACTTGCAATAGATGCCCTAGGGTGCCCCTTAGCCCTCCACCTAGGAGCCTCTGACAGCAAGAAGCTCTCCAGGGGTCCACTTCTCTCCCTGGACTTGCAATAGAGGCCCTAGGGTGCCCCCTGGCCCTCCACCTAGGGCCCTCTGACAGCTAGAAGTTCTCCAGGGGTCCACCTCTCTCCCTGGACTTGCAGTAGAGCCCCTAGAGTGCCCCCTGGCCATCCACCTAGGGGCCTCTTACAGCAGGAAGCTGCCCAGGGGTCCATCTCTCTCCCTGGACTTGCAGTAGACGCCCCAGGGTGCCCCCTTGCCCTCCACCTAGAGGCCTCTGACCCCAGCAAGCTACCCAGGTGTCCACCTCTCTCCTTGGACTTGCAGTATAGGCCCAAGAGTGCCCCCTGGCCCTCCACCTAGGGGCGTCTGACCCAACTTAGCTACCCAGGGGTCAACCTCTCTCCCTGGACTTGCAGTATAGGCCCAAGAGTGCCCCTTGGTCCTTGATCTAGGGCCTTTGACCCCAGCAAGCTTCACAGGGGTCCACCTCTCTCCCTGGACTTGCATTAGAGGCCACAGTGTACCCAATGGTCCTTCACGTAGGGGCCTCTGACCCCAGCAAACTACCTAGGGGTCCACCTCTCTCCCTGGACTTGCAGTATAGGCCGCAGGGTGCCCCCTGGACCGCCACCTAGGGGCCTCTGACCACAGCAAGCTACCCAGGGGTCCACCTCTCTCCCTGGACTTGCAGTAGAGGCCCAAGGGTGCCCCGTGGCCCTCCACCTAGGGGCCTCTTAAAGCAGGAAGCTGCCCAGGGGTCCATCTCTCTCCCTGGACTTGCAGTAGAGGCCCCAGGGTGCCCCCTGGCCCTCCACCTAGGGGCCCCTGACCCCTGCAAGCTACCCAGGGGTCCACCTCTCTCCCTGGACTTGCAGTATAGGCCGCAGGGTGCCCCCTGGACCGCCACCTAGGGGCCTCTGACCACAGCAAGCTACCCAGAGATCCACCTCTCTTCCTGGACTTGCAATAGAGGCCCCCGGGTGCCCCGTGGCCCTCCACCTAGGGGCCTCTTAAAGCAGGAAGCTGCCCAGGGGTCCATCTCTCTCCCTGGACTTGCAGTAGAGGCCCCAGGGTGCCCCCTGGCCCTCCACCTAGGGGCCCCTGACCCCTGCAAGCTACCCAGGGGTCCACCTCTCTCCCTGGACTTGCAGTATAGGCCCAAGAGTGCCCCCTGGTCCTCCACCTATGGACCTTTGACATCAGCAAGCTTCCCAGGGGTCCACCTCTCTCCCTGGACTTGCATTAGAGGCCACAGTGCACCCCCTGGTCCTTCACCTAGGGGCTTCAGACCCCAGCAAGCTACCCAGGGGTCCACCTCTCTCCCTGGACTTGCAATAGAGGCCCTAGGGTGCCCCCTGGCCCTCCACCTAGGGGCCTCTGACAGCAAAAAGCTCTCCAGGGGTCCACCTCTCTCCCTGGACTTGCAGTAGAGGCCCCAGGGTGCCCCCGGGCCCTCCACCTAGGGGTCTCTGACCCCAGCAAGCTACCCAGGGGTCCACCTCTCTCCCTGGACTTGCAGTAGAGGCCACAGGGTTCTCCCTGGCACTCCACCTAGGGGCCTCTGACCCCAGCAAGCTACCCAGGGGTCCACCTCTCTCCTTGGTCTTGCAGTATAGGCCCAAGAGTGCCCCCTGGCCCTCCACCTACGGGCCTCTGACCCCACCAAGTTACCCAGGGGACCACCTCTCTCCCTGGACTTGCAGTATAGGCCCAAGAGTGCCCCCTGGACCTCCACTTAGGGGCCTTTGACCCAAGCAAGCTTCCCAGAATCCACCTCTCTCCCCTAGAGACCATTAGAGACCACAGTGCACCCCCTGGTCCTTCACCCAGGGGCTTCTGACCCCAGCTAGCTACCCAGGGGTCCACCTCTCTCCCTGGACTTGCAATAGAGGCCCCAGGGTGCCCCGTGGCTCTCCACCTAGAGGCCTCTGACCCCAGCAAGCTATCCTGTGGTCCACCTCTCTCCCTGGACTTGCAATTGAGGCCCTAGGGTGCCCCCTGGCCCTCCACCTAGGGGCCTCTGACAGCAAGAAGTTCTCCAGGGGTCCACCTCTCTCCCTGGACTTGCAGTAGAGCACCTAGGGTGCCCCCTGGCCCTCCACCTAGAGGGCTCTTACAGCAAGAAGCTGCCCAGGGGTCCATCTCTCTCCCTGGACTTACAGTAGAGGCCCAAGGGTGCCCCCTGGCCCTCCACCTAGGGGCCTCTGACCCCAGCAAGCTACCCTGGGGTCCACCTCTATCTCTCGACTTGCAATAGATGCCCTAGGGTGCCCCTTAGCCCTCCACCTAGGAGCCTCTGACAGCAAGAAGCTCTCCAGGGGTCCACCTCTCTCCCTGGACTTGCAATAGAGGCCCTAGGGTGCCCCCTGGCCATCCACCTAGGGGCCTCTTACAGCAGGAAGCTGCCCAGGGGTCCATCTCTCTCCCTGGACTTGCAGTAGAGGCCCCAGGGTGCCCCCTGGCCCTCCACCTAGGGGCATCTGACCCCAGCAAGCTACCCTGGGGTCCACCTCTCTCCCTGGACTTGCAGTAGAGGCCCCAGGGTGCCCCGTGGCCCTCTACCTATAGGCCTCTGACCCCAGCAAGCTACCCAGGGGTCCACCTCTCTCCCTGGACTTGCAGTATAGGCCCCACTGTGCCCCTTGCCCCTCCACCTAGGGTCCTCTTAAAGCAGGAAGCTGCCCAGGGGTCCATCTCTCTCCCTGGACTTGCAGTAGAGGCCCCAGGGTGCCCCTGGCCCTCCAACTATGGGCCTCTGACAGCAAGGCGCTCTAGGGGTCCACCTTTCTCCCTGGACTTGCAGTAGGGGCCCCAGTGTTCCCCCTGTTCCTCCACATAGGGGCCTCTGACCCCAGCAAGCTACACAGGGGTCCACCTCTCTCCTTGGACTTGCAGTAGTGGGCCCAGGGTGCTCCCTTGCCCTCCACCTAGGGGCCTCTGACCCCAGCTAGCTACCCAGGGGTCCACCCCTCTCCCTGGACTTGCAGTATAGGCCCCAGGGTGCCCTCTTGCCCTCAACCTAGGGACCTCTGACCCCAGCAAGCTACCCAGGGGTCCAGCTCTCTGTCTGGACTTGCAGTATAGGCCCCAGGGTGCCCTTTGGCTCTCCACCTAGGGGCCTCTGACACCAGCAGGCTACACGGGGGTCCACCTCTTTCCCTGGACTTGCAGTATAGGCCACAGGGTGACCCCTTGCCCTCCACCCAGGGGCATCTGACCCCAGCAAGCTACCCAGGGGTCCTCCTCTTTACCTGGACTTGCAGTATAGGCCCAAGGGTGCCCCCTTGCCCTCCACCCAGGGTCCTCTGACACCAGCAAGCTAATTAGGGGTCCACCTCTCTCCCAGGACTTGCAGTAGAGGCCCCAGGGTGCCCCCTGGACCTCCATCTAGGGGCCTCTGACCCCAGCAAGCTATCCACGGGTCCACCTCTCTCCCTGGACTTGCAGTAAAGGCTCAAGAGTGCCCCCTGGCCCTCCACCAGAGGGCCCTTGACCCCAGCAAGCTTCCCAGGGGTCCACCTCTATCCCTGGATTTGCAGTAGAAGCCACAGTGTACCCCCTGGTCCTTCACTTAGAGGCTTCTGACCCAAGCAAGCTACCAATGGGTCCAGCTCTCTCCCTGGACTTGCAGTATAGGCCCAAGAGTGTCCCCTGGCCCACCACCTAGGGGTGTCTGTGCCCAGCAGGCTACCCAGGGGTCCACCTCTCTCCCTGGACTTGCAGTAGAGGCCCAAGAGTGCCCCCTGGTCCTCCACCTAGGGGCCTTTGACCCCAGCAAGTTTCCCAGGGGTCCACCTCTCTCCCTGGACTAGCATTAGAGGCCACAGTGTACCCCCTGGTCCTTCACTTAGGGGCTTCTGACCCCAGCAAAATACCCAGGGGTACACCTCTCACCCTGGACTTGCAATAGAGGCCCCAGGTTGCCCCGTGAACCTCCACATAGGGGCCCCTGACCACAGCAAGCTACCCAGGGGTCCACCTCTCTCCCTGGACTTGCAGTAGCGGCCCTAGGGTGCCCTCTTGCCCTCAACCTAGGGACCTCTGACCCCAGCAAGCTACCCAAGGGTCCAACTCTCTGTCTGGACTTGCAGTATAGGCCCCAGGGTGCCCTTTGGCTCTCCACCTAGGGGCCTCTGACACCAGCAGGCTACACGGGGGTCCACCTCTTTCCCTGGACTTGCAGTATAGGCCACAGGGTGACCCCTTGCCCTCCACCCAGGGGCATCTGACCCCAGCAAGCTACCCAGGGGTCCTCCTCTTTACCTGGACTTGCAGTATAGGCCCAAGGGTGCCCCCTTGCCCTCCACCCAGGGTCCTCTGACACCAGCAAGCTAATTAGGGGTCCACCTCTCTCCCAGGACTTGCAGTAGAGGCCCCAGGGTGCCCCCTGGACCTCCATCTAGGGGCCTCTGACCCCAGCAAGCTATCCACGGGTCCACCTCTCTCCCTGGACTTGCAGTAAAGGCTCAAGAGTGCCCCCTGGCCCTCCACCAGAGGGCCCTTGACCCCAGCAAGCTTCCCAGGGGTCCACCTCTATCCCTGGATTTGCAGTAGAGGCCACAGTGTACCCCCTGGTCCTTCACTTAGAGGCTTCTGACCCAAGCAAGCTACCAATGGGTCCAGCTCTCTCCCTGGACTTGCAGTATAGGCCCAAGAGTGTCCCCTGGCCCACCACCTAGGGGTGTCTGTGCCCAGCAGGCTACCCAGGGGTCCACCTCTCTCCCTGGACTTGCAGTAGAGGCCCAAGAGTGCCCCCTGGTCCTCCACCTAGGGGCCTTTGACCCCAGCAAGTTTCCCAGGGGTCCACCTCTCTCCCTGGACTTGCATTAGAGGCCACAGTGTACCCCCTGGTCCTTCACTTAGGGGCTTCTGACCCCAGCAAAATACCCAGGGGTACACCTCTCACCCTGGACTTGCAATAGAGGCCCCAGGTTGCCCCGTGAACCTCCACATAGGGGCCCCTGACCACAGCAAGCTACCCAGGGGTCCACCTCTCTCCCTGGACTTGCAGTAGCGGCCCTAAGGTGCCCTCTTGCCCTCAACCTAGGGACCTCTGACCCCAGCAAGCTACCCAAGGGTCCAACTCTCTGTCTGGACTTGCAGTATAGGCCCCAGGGTGCCCTTTGGCTCTCCACCTAGGGGCCTCTGACACCAGCAGGCTACACGGGGGTCCACCTCTTTCCCTGGACTTGCAGTATAGGCCACAGGGTGACCCCTTGCCCTCCACCCAGGGGCATCTGACCCCAGCAAGCTACCCAGGGGTCCTCCTCTTTACCTGGACTTGCAGTATAGGCCCAAGGGTGCCCCCTTGCCCTCCACCCAGGGTCCTCTGACACCAGCAAGCTAATTAGGGGTCCACCTCTCTCCCAGGACTTGCAGTAGAGGCCCCAGGGTGCCCCCTGGACCTCCATCTAGGGGCCTCTGACCCCAGCAAGCTATCCAGGGGTCCACCTCTCTCCCTGGACTTGCAGTAAAGGCTCAAGAGTGCCCCCTGGCCCTCCACCAGAGGGCCCTTGACCCCAGCAAGCTTCCCAGGGGTCCACCTCTATCCCTGGATTTGCAGTAGAGGCCACAGTGTACCCCCTGGTCCTTCACTTAGAGGCTTCTGACCCAAGCAAGCTACCAATGGGTCCAGCTCTCTCCCTGGACTTGCAGTATAGGCCCAAGAGTGTCCCCTGGCCCACCACCTAGGGGTGTCTGTGCCCAGCAGGCTACCCAGGGGTCCACCTCTCTCCCTGGACTTGCAGTAGAGGCCCAAGAGTGCCCCCTGGTCCTCCACCTAGGGGCCTTTGACCCCAGTAAGTTTCCCAGGGGTCCACCTCTCTCCCTGGACTTGCATTAGAGGCCACAGTGTACCCCCTGGTCCTTCACTTAGGGGCTTCTGACCCCAGCAAAATACCCAGGGGTACACCTCTCACCCTGGACTTGCAATAGAGGCCCCAGGTTGCCCCGTGAACCTCCACATAGGGGCCCCTGACCACAGCAAGCTACCCAGGGGTCCACCTCTCTCCCTGGACTTGCAGTAGCGGCCCTAGGGTGCCCCCTAGGCCTCCACCTAGGGGCCTCTGACCCCAGCAAGCTACCCAAGGGTCCAACTCTCTCCCTGGACTTGCAATATAGGCCTTAGGGTGCCCCCTGGCCCTCCTATATGGGCCTCTGACAGCAAGAAGTTCTCCAGGGGTCCACCTCTCTCCCTGGACTTGCAGTAGAGGCCCCAGGGTGCCCCCAGGCCCTCCACCTAGGGGCCTCTTAAAGCAGGAAGCTGCCCAGGGGTATATCTCTCTCATTGGACTTGCAGTATAGGCCCAAGAGTGCCCCCTGGCCCTCCACCTAGGGGCCTCTGACCCCACTAAGCTACCCAGGGGTCCACCTCTCTCCCTGGACTTGCAGTATAGGCCCAAGAGTGCCCCTTGGTCCTCCACCTAGGGGCCTTTGACCCCATTAAGCATCCCAGGGGTCCACCTCTGTCCCTGGACTTGCATTAGAGGCCACAGTGTACCCCATGGTATTTCACCTAGGGGCTTCTGACCCCAGCAAGCTACCCAGGGGTCCACCTCTCTCCCTGGACTTTTAATAGAGGCCCCAGGGTGCCCAGTGGCCCTCCACCTAGAGGCCTCTGACCCCAGCAAGCTACCCTGGGGTCCACCTCTCTCTCTGGACTTGCAATAGAGGCCCTAGGGTGCCCCCTAGCCCTCCACCTAGGGGCCTCTGACAGCAAGAACCTCTCCAGGGGTCTACCTCTCTCCCTGGACTTGCAGTATAGGCCCCAGGGTGCCCCCTTGCCCTCAACCTAGGGGCCTCTGACCCCAGCAAGCTACCCAGGGGTCCACCTCTCTCCCTGGACTTGCAGTAGAGGCCTAAGGGTGCCCCCTGGCCCTCCACCTAGGGGTCTCTGACCCCAGCAAGCTACCCAGGGGTCCACCTCTCTCCCTGGATTTGCAATAGAGGCCACAGTGTAGCCCCTGGTCCTTCACCTAGGGGCTTCTGATCCCAGGAAGCTACCCAGAGGTCCACCTCTCTCCCTGGACTTGCAATAGAGGCCCCAGGGTGCCCCGTGGCCCTCCACCTAGAGGCCTCTGACCCCAGCAAGCTACCCTTGGTCCACCTCTCTCTCTGGACTTGCAGTAGAGGCCCTAGGGTGCCCCCTAGCCCTCAACCTAGTTGCCTCTGACAGCAAGAAGCTCTCCAGGCGTCCACCTCTCTCCCTGGACTTGCAGTAGAGGCCCCAGGATGCCCCCTGGCCCTCCACCTAGGGGCCTCTGACCCCAGCAAACTACCTAGGGGTCCACCTCTCTCCCTGGACTTGCAATAGAGGCCCCAGGGTGCCCCGTGGCCCTCCACCTAGAGGCCTCTGACCCCAGCAAGCTACCCAGGGGTCCACCTCTATCCCTGGACTTGAAGTAGAGGCCACAGTGTACCCCCTGGTCCTTCACTTAGAGGCTTCTAACCCCAGCAAGCTACCCAGGGGTCCAGCTCTCTCCCTGGACTTGCAGTATAGGCCCAAGAGTGTCCCCTGGCCCTCCACCTAGGGGCGTGTGTCCCCAGCAGGCTACCCAGGGGTCCACCTCTCTCCCTGGACTTGCAGTATAGGCCCCAGGGTGCCCCCGGACCTCCATCTAGGGGCCTCTGACCCCAGCAAGCTATCCAGGGGTCCACCTCTCTCCCTGGACTTGCAGTATAGCCCCTAGGGTGCCCCCTGGCCCTCCACCTAGGGGCCTCTGATCCCAGCTAGCTACCCAGGTGTCCACCTTTATCCCTGGACTTGCAGTAAAGGCCCCAGGGTGCCCCTGGCCCTCCACATAGGGCCCTCTGACCCCAGCAATCTACCCAGGGGTTCACCTCTCTCCCTGGACTTGCACTAGAGGCCCCTGGGTGCCCCCTGGACCTCTATCTATGGGCCTCTGACCCCAGCAAGCTACCCAGGGGTCCACCTCTCTCCCTGGACTTGCAGTAGAGGTCCCAGGGTGCTCCCTGGCCCTTCACCTAGGGGACTCTGAACCCAGCAAGCTACCTAGGGATCCACTTCTCTCCCTGGACTTGCAGTAAAGGCCCAAGAGTGCCCCCTGGCCCTCCACCTGAGGGCCCTTGACCCCAGCAAGCTTCCCTGGGGTCCACCTCTATCCCTGGACTTGCAGTAGAGGCCACAGTGTACCCCCTGGTCCTTCACTTAGAGGCTTCTGACCCCAGCAAGCTAACCATGGGTCCATCTCTCCCTGGACTTGCAGTATAGGCCCAAGAGTGTCCCCTGGCCCACCACATAGGGGTGTCTGTCCCCAGCAGGCTACCCAGGGGTCCACCTCTCTCCCTGGACTTGCAGTAGAGGCCCAAGAGTGCCCCCTGGTCCTCCACCTAGGGGCCTTTGACCCCAGCAAGTTTCCCAGGGGTCCACCTCTCTCCCTGGACTTGCATTAGAGGCCACAGTGTACCCCCTGGTCCTTCACCTAGGGGCTTCTGACCCCAGCAAAATACCCAGGGGTACACCTCTCACCCTGGACTTGCAATAGAGGCCCCAGGGTGCCCCGTGAACCTCCACATAGGGGCCCCTGACCACAGCAAGCTACCCAGGGGTCCACCTCTCTCCCTGGACTTGCAGTAGAGGCCCTAGGGTGCCCCCTAGGCCTCAACCTAGAGGCCTCTGACCCCAGCAAGCTACCCTGGGGTCCACCTCTCTCTCTGGACTTGCAATAGAGGCCCTAGGGTGCCCCCTAGCCCTCCACCTAGGGGCCTCTGACAGCAAGAACCTCTCCAGGGGTCTACCTCTCTCCCTGGACTTGCAGTATAGGCCGCAGGGTGCCCCCTGGACCTCCACCTAGGGGCCTCTGACCCCAGCAAGCTACCCAGGGGTCCACCTCTCTCCCTGGCCTTGCAATAGAGGCCCTAGGGTGCCCCGTTGCCCTCCACCTAGAGGCCTCTGACCCCAGCAAGCTACCCAGGGGTCCACCTCTCTCCCTGGACTTGCAGTATAGGCCCCAGTGTGCCCCTGGCCCTCCACCTAGGGGCCCCTGACCCCTGCAATCTACCCAGGGGTCCACCTCTCTCCCTGGACTTGCAGTAAAGACCCAGGAGTGCCCCCTGGCAATCCACTTATGGGCCTCTGACACCAGCAAGCTACCCAGGGGTCCACCTCTTTCCCTGGACTTGCAGTATAAGCCGCAGGGTGCCCCTTGGCCCTCCACCTAGAGGCCTCTGACCCAAGCAAGCTACCCTGGGGTCCACCTCTCTATCTGGACTTGCAGTAGAGGCCCTAGGGTGCCCCTTAGCCCTCCACCTAGGGGCCTCTGACAGCAAGAAGCTCTCCAGGGGTCCACCTCTCTCCCTGGACTTGCAGTAGAGGCCCCAGGATGCCCCCTGGCTCTCCACCTAGGGGCCTAAGACCCCATTAAGCTACCCAGGGGTCCATCTCTCTCCCTGGACTTGCAGTGGAGGCCCCAGGGTGCCCCCTTGCCCTCCACATAGGGGCCCCTGACCCCTGCAAGCTACCCAGGGGTCCACCTCTCTCCCTGGACTTGCAGTATAGGCCCAAGAGTGTCCCCTGGTCCTCCACCTAGGGACCTTTGACCCCAGCAAGCTTCCCAAGGGTCCACCTCTCTCCCTGGACTTGTAGTAGAGGCCCCAGGGTGCTCCCTGGCTCTCCACTTAGGGGCCTCTGACCCCAGCAATCTACCCAGGGGTTCACCTCTCTCCCTGGACTTGCACTAGAGGCCCCAGGGTGCCCCCTGGACCTCTATCTATGGGCCTCTGACCCCAGCAAGCTACCCAGGGGTCCACCTCTCTCCTTGGACTTGCAGTATAGGCCCAAAAGCGCCCCCTGGCCCTCCACCTAGGGGCCTCTGACCCCAGCAAGCTACCCAGGGGTCCACCTCTCTCCCTGGACTTTCTGTATAGGCCCCAAGATGCCCCCTTGCCTTCAACCTAGCGGCCTCTGACCCCGGCAAGCTAACCAGGGGTCCAGCTCTCTCTGTGGACTTGCAGTATAGGCCCAGGGTGCCCCTTTGCCCTCCACCTAGGGACCTCTGACCCCAGCAAGCTACCCAGGGGTCCACCTCTCTCCCTGGACTTGCAGTATAGGCCCCAGTGTGCCCCTTGGCCCTCCACCTAGGGGCCTCTTACAGCAGGAAGCTGCCCAGGGGTCCATTTCTCTCCCTGGACTTGCAGTAGAGGCCCAAGGTTGCCCCCTTGCCCTCCACATAGGGGCCCCTGACCCCTGCAAGCTTCCCAGAGGTCCACCTCTCTCCCTGGACTTGCAGTATAGGCCCAAGAGTGCCCCCTGGTCCTCCACCTAGGGGCCTTTGACCCCAGGAATTTTCCCAAGGGTCCACCTCTCTCCCTGGACTTGCATTAGAGGCCACAATGTACCCCCTGGCCCTTCACCCAGGGGCTTCTGACCCCTGCAAGCTACCCAGGGGTCCACCTCTCTCCCTGGACTTGCAATAGAGGCCCTAGGGTGCCCCCTGGCCCTTCACCTAGGGGCCTCTGACCCCAGCAAGCTACCCAGGGGTCCACCTCTCTCCCTGGACTTTCAGTATAGGCCCCAAGGTGCCCCCTTGCCTTCAACCTAGGGGCCTCTGACCCCAGCAAGCTACCAAGGGGTCAAGCTCTCTCTGTGGACTTGCAGTATAGGCCTAGGGTGCCCCTTTGCCCTCCACCTAGGGACCTCTGACCCCAGCAAACTACCCAGGGGTCCACCTCTATCCCTGGACTTGCAGTATAGGCCCCAGTGTGCCCTCGCCCTCCACTTAGGCGCCTCTTACAGCAGGAAGCTGCCCAGGGGTCCATTTCTCTCCCTGGACTTGCAGTAGAGGCCCCAGAGTGCCCCCTTGCCCTCCACATAGGGGCCCCTGACCCCTGCAAGCTACCCAGGGGTCCACCTCTCTCCCTGGAATTGCAATAGAGGCCCTAGGGTGCTCCCGGCCCTCCACCTAGGGGCCTCTGACAGCAAGAAGCTCTCCAGGGGTCCACCTCTCTCCCTGGACTTGCAGTATAGGCCCCAGGGTGCCCCCTGGCCCTTCACCTAGGGGCCTCTGACTCCAGCAAGCTACCCAGGGGTCCAGCTCTCTCTCTGGACTTGCAGTATAGGCCCCAGGGTGCCCCTTTGCACTCCACCTAGGGGCCTCTGACCCCTGCAAGCTACCCAGGGGTCCACCTCCCTCCCTGGACTTGCAGTATAGGCCCAAGAGTGCCCCCTGGTCCTACACCTAGGGGCCTTTGACCCCAGCAAGCTTCCCAAGGGTCGACCTCTCTCCCTGGACTTGTAGTAGAGGCCCCAGGGTGCTCCCTGGCTCTCCACCTAGGGGCCTCTGACCCCAGCAAGCTACCCAGGGGTCAAGCTCTCTCTGTGGACTTGCAGTATAGGCCTAGGGTGCCTTTTTGCCCTCCACCTAGGGACCTCTGACCCCAGCAAGCTACCCAGGGGTCCACCTCTCTCCCTGGACTTGCAGTATAGGCCCCAGTGTGCCCCTTGGCCCTCCACCTAGGGGCCTCTTACAGCAGGAAGCTGCCCAGGGGTCCATTTCTCTCCCTGGACTTGCAGTAGAGGCCCAAGGTTGCCCCCTTGCCCTCCACATAGGGGCCCCTGACCCCTGCAAGCTTCCCAGAGGTCCACCTCTCTCCCTGGACTTGCAGTATAGGCCCAAGAGTGCCCCCTGGTCCTCCACCTAGGGGCCTTTGACCCCAGGAATTTTCCCAAGGGTCCACCTCTCTCCCTGGACTTGCATTAGAGGCCACAATGTACCCCCTGGCCCTTCACCCAGGGGCTTCTGACCCCTGCAAGCTACCCAGGGGTCCACCTCTCTCCCTGGACTTGCAATAGAGGCCCTAGGGTGCCCCCTGGCCCTTCACCTAGGGGCCTCTGACCCCAGCAAGCTACCCAGGGGTCCACCTCTCTCCCTGGACTTTCAGTATAGGCCCCAAGGTGCCCCCTTGCCTTCAACCTAGGGGCCTCTGACCCCAGCAAGCTACCAAGGGGTCAAGCTCTCTCTGTGGACTTGCAGTATAGGCCTAGGGTGCCCCTTTGCCCTCCACCTAGGGACCTCTGACCCCAGCAAACTACCCAGGGGTCCACCTCTATCCCTGGACTTGCAGTATAGGCCCCAGTGTGCCCTCGCCCTCCACTTAGGCGCCTCTTACAGCAGGAAGCTGCCCAGGGGTCCATTTCTCTCCCTGGACTTGCAGTAGAGGCCCCAGAGTGCCCCCTTGCCCTCCACATAGGGGCCCCTGACCCCTGCAAGCTACCCAGGGGTCCACCTCTCTCCCTGGAATTGCAATAGAGGCCCTAGGGTGCTCCCGGCCCTCCACCTAGGGGCCTCTGACAGCAAGAAGCTCTCCAGGGGTCCACCTCTCTCCCTGGACTTGCAGTATAGGCCCCAGGGTGCCCCCTGGCCCTTCACCTAGGGGCCTCTGACTCCAGCAAGCTACCCAGGGGTCCAGCTCTCTCTCTGGACTTGCAGTATAGGCCCCAGGGTGCCCCTTTGCACTCCACCTAGGGGCCTCTGACCCCTGCAAGCTACCCAGGGGTCCACCTCCCTCCCTGGACTTGCAGTATAGGCCCAAGAGTGCCCCCTGGTCCTACACCTAGGGGCCTTTGACCCCAGCAAGCTTCCCAAGGGTCGACCTCTCTCCCTGGACTTGTAGTAGAGGCCCCAGGGTGCTCCCTGGCTCTCCACCTAGGGGCCTCTGACCCCAGCAAGCTACCCAGGGGTCAAGCTCTCTCTGTGGACTTGCAGTATAGGCCTAGGGTGCCTTTTTGCCCTCCACCTAGGGACCTCTGACCCCAGCAAGCTTCCCAAAGGTCCACCTCTCTCCCTGGACTTGCATTAGAGGCCACAGTGTACCCCCTGGTCCTTCACCTATGGGCTTCTGACCCCAGCAAGCTACCCAGGGGTCCACCTCTCTCCCTGGACTTGCAATAGAGGCCCTAGGGTGCCCCCTGGCCCTCCACCTAGGGGCCTCAGACAGCAAGAAGGTCTCCAGGGGTCCACCACTCTCCCTGGACTTGCAGTATAGGCCCCAGGGTGCTCCCTGGCTCTCCACCCAGGGGCCTCTGACCCCAGCAAGCTACCCATGGGTCCAACTCTCTCCCTGGACTTGCAGTAGAGGCCACAGTGTACCCCCTGGTCCTTCACCTAGGGGCTTTTGACCCCAGCAAGCTACCCAGGGTACACCTCTCTCCCAGGACTTGCAATAGAGCCCCCAGGGTGCCCCGTGGCCCTCCACATAGGGGCCCCTGACCCCATCAAGCTAAGCAGGGGTCCACCTCTCTCCCTGGACTTGCAGTAGAGGCCCTAGGGTGCCCCCTAGGCCTCCATCTAGGGGCCTCTGACCCCAGCAAGCTACCCATGGGTCCAACTCTCTCCCTGGACTTGCAGTAGAGGCCACAGTGTACCCCCTGGTCCTTCACCTAGGGGCTTCTGATCCCAGTAAGCTACCCAGGGGTCCACCTCTCTCCCTGGACTTGCAAAAGAGGCCCAGGGTCCCCCTTGGCCCTCCACCTAGGGGCCTCTGACCCCAGCAAGCTACCCAGGGGTCTGCCTGTCTCCATGGACTTGCAGTTTAGGCCCAAGAGTGCCCCCTGTCCCTCCACCTAGGGGCCTTTGACCCCAGCAAGCTTCCAAGAGTCCACTTCTCTCTCTGGACTTGCAGTAGAGGCCCCAGGGTGCCCCTTTGCACTCCACCTAGGGGCCTCTGACCCCAGCAAGCTACCCAGGGGTCCACCTCTCTCCTTGGACTTGCAGTATAGGCCCAAGAGTGCCCCCTGGCCCTCACTTAGGGGCCTCTGACCCCACCAAGCTACCCAGGGGTCCACCTCTCTCCCTGGACTAGCAGTATAGGCCCCAGAGTGCCCCCTGGTCCTCCACCTAGGGGCCTTTGACACCAGCAAGTTTCCCAGGGGTCCACCTCTCTCCCTGGACTTGCAGTATAGGCCACAAAGTACCCCCTGGTCCTTCACCTAGGGGCTTCTGACCCCAGCAAGCTACCCAGGGGTCCACCTCTCTCCCTGGACTTGCAGTAGAGGCCCCAGGGTGCCCCCTGGCCCTCCACCTAGGGGCCTCTGACCCCAGCAAGCTACCCTGGGGTCCACCTCTGTCTCTGGACTTGCAAAAGAGGCCTTTGGGTGCCCCCTAGCCCTCCACCTAGGGGCCTCTGACAGCAAGAAGCTCTCCAGGGGTCCACCTCTCTCCCTGGACTTGCAGTATAGGCTGCAGGGTGCCCCCTGGACCTCCATCTAGGGGCCTTTGACCCCAGCAAGCTTCCAAGAGTCCACCTCTCTCCCTGGACTTGCAGTAGAGGCCCCAGGGTGCCCCTTGGCCCTTCACCTAGGGGCCTCTTACCCCAGCAAGCTACCCAGGGGTCCAGCTCTCTCTCTGGACTTGCAGTATAGGCCCCAGGGTGCCGCTTTGCACTCCACCTAGGGCCCTCTGACCCCTGCAAGCTACCCAGGGGTCCACCTCTTTCCTTGGACTTGCAATATAGGCCCAAGAGTGCCCCCTGGTCCTCACCTAGGAGCCTCTGACCCCAACAATCTACCCAGGGGTCCACCTCTCTCCCTGTAATTGCAGTAGAGTCCCAAGAGTGCCCCCTGGTCCTCCACCTAGGGGCCTTTGACCCCAGCAAGCTTCCCAGGGGTCCACCTCTCTCCCTGGACTTGCATTAGAGGCCACAGTGTACCCCCTGGTCCTTCACCTAGGGGCTTCTGACCCCAGCAAGCTACCCAGGGGTCCACCTCTCTCCCTGGACTTGCAATAGAGGCCCCCGGGTGCCCCGTGGCCCTCCACCTAGAGGCCTCTGACCCCAGCAAGCTACCCAGGGTTCCACCTCTCTCCCTGGACTTGCAGTATAGGCCCCAGAGTGCCCCTTGGCCCTCCAGCTAGGGGCCTCTTAAAGCAGGAAGCTGCCCAGGGGTCCATCTCTCTCCCTGGACTTGCAGTAGAGACCCCAGGGTGCCCCCTGGCCCTCCACCTAGGGGCCCCTGACCCCTGCAAGCTACCCAGGGGTCCACCTCTCTCCCTGGACTTGCAGTATAGGCCCAAGAGTGCCCCCTGGTCCTCCACCTAGGGGCCTTTGACCCCAGCAATTTTCCCAAGGGTCCACCTCTCTCCCTGGACTTGCATTAGAGGCCACAATGTACCCCCTGGCCCTTCACCTAGGGGCTTCTGACCCCAGCAAGCTACCCAGGGGTCCACCTCTGTCTCTGGACTTGCAAAAGAGGCCCTTGGGTGCCCCCTAGCCCTCCACCTAGGGGCCTCTGACAGCAAGAAGCTCTCCAGGGGTCCACCTCTCTCCCTGGACTTGCAGTATAGGCCGCAGGGTGCCCCCTGGACCTCCATCTAGGGGCCTTTGACCCCAGCAAGCTTCCAAGAGTCCACCTCTCTCCCTGGACTTGCAGTAGAGGCCCCAGGGTGCCCCTTGGCCCTTCACCTAGGGGCCTCTGACCCCAGCAAGCTACCCAGGGGTACAGCTCTCTCTCTGGACTTGCAGTATAGGCCCCAGGGTGCCGCTTTGCACTCCACCTAGGGCCCTCTGACCCCAGCAAGCTACCCAGGGGTCCACCTCTCTCCTTGGACTTGCAATATAGGCCCAAGAGTGCCCCCTGGCCCTCACTTAGGGGCCTCTGACCCCACCAAGCTACCCAGGGGTCCACCTCTCTCCCTGGACTAGCAGTATAGGCCCCAGAGTGCCCCCTGGTCCTCCACCTAGGGGCCTTTGACACCAGCAAGTTTCCCAGGGGTCCACCTCTCTCCCTGGACTTGCATTAGAGGCCACAAAGTACCCCCTGGTCCTTCACCTAGGGGCTTCTGACCCCAGCAAGCTACCCAGGGGTACACCTCTCTCCCTGGACTTGCAATAGAGGCCCCAGGGTGCCACGTGGCCCTCCACCTAGAGGCCTCTGACAGCAAGAAGCTCTCCAGGGGTCAACCTCTCTTCCTGGACTTGCAGTAGAGGCCCCAGGGTGCCCCCGGGCCCTCCACCTAGGGGTCTTTGACCCCAGCAAGCTACCCAGGGGTCCACCTCTCTCCCTGGACTTGCAATAGAGGCCACAGTGTACCCCCTGGTCCTTCACCTAGGGGCTTCTGATCCCAGCAAGCTACCCAGGGGTTCACCTCTCTCCCTGGACTTGCAATAGAGGCCCCAGGGTGCCCCGTCGCCCTCCACCTAGAGGCCTCTGACACCAGCAAGCTACCCTGGGGTCCTCCTCTCTCCCTGGAATTGCAGTAGAGGCCCCAGGATGCCCCCTGGCCCTCCACCTAGGGGCCTCTGACCACAGCAAACTACCCAGGGGTCCACCTCTTTCCCTGGACTTGCAGTAGAGGCCTAAGGGTGCCCCCCTGGCCCTCCACCTAGGGGTCTCTGACCCCAGCAAGCTACCCAGGGGTCCACCTCTCTCCTTGGACTTGCAGTATAGGCCCAAGTGTGCCCCCTGGCCCTCCACCTAGGGGCCTCTGACCCCACCAAGCTACCCAGGGGTCAACCTCTCTCCCTGGACTTGCAATATAGGCCCAAGAGTGCCCCCTGGTCCTCCACCTTGGGGCCTTTGACCCCAGCAAGCTTCCCAGGGGTCCACTTCTACCTGGACTTGCATTAGAGGCCACAATGTACCCCCTGGCCCTTCACCTAGGGGCTTCTGACCCCAGCAAGCTACCCAGGGGTCCACCTCTGTCTCTGGACTTGCAAAAGAGGCCCTTGGGTGCCCCCTAGCCCTCCACCTAGGGGCCTCTGACAGCAAGAAGCTCTCCAGGGGTCCACCTCTCTCCCTGGACTTGCAGTATAGGCCGCAGGGTGCCCCCTGGACCTCCATCTAGGGGCCTTTGACCCCAGCAAGCTTCCAAGAGTCCACCTCTCTCCCTGGACTTGCAGTAGAGGCCCCAGGGTGCCCCTTGGCCCTTCACCTAGGGGCCTCTGACCCCAGCAAGCTACCCAGGGGTACAGCTCTCTCTCTGGACTTGCAGTATAGGCCCCAGGGTGCCGCTTTGCACTCCACCTAGGGCCCTCTGACCCCAGCAAGCTACCCAGGGGTCCACCTCTCTCCTTGGACTTGCAATATAGGCCCAAGAGTGCCCCCTGGCCCTCACTTAGGGGCCTCTGACCCCACCAAGCTACCCAGGGGTCCACCTCTCTCCCTGGACTAGCAGTATAGGCCCCAGAGTGCCCCCTGGTCCTCCACCTAGGGGCCTTTGACACCAGCAAGTTTCCCAGGGGTCCACCTCTCTCCCTGGACTTGCATTAGAGGCCACAAAGTACCCCCTGGTCCTTCACCTAGGGGCTTCTGACCCCAGCAAGCTACCCAGGGGTACAACTCTCTCCCTGGACTTGCAATAGAGGCCCCAGGGTGCCACGTGGCCCTCCACCTAGAGGCCTCTGACAGCAAGAAGCTCTCCAGGGGTCAACCTCTCTTCCTGGACTTGCAGTAGAGGCCCCAGGGTGCCCCCGGGCCCTCCACCTAGGGGTCTTTGACCCCAGCAAGCTACCCAGGGGTCCACCTCTCTCCCTGGACTTGCAATAGAGGCCACAGTGTACCCCCTGGTCCTTCACCTAGGGGCTTCTGATCCCAGCAAGCTACCCAGGGGTTCACCTCTCTCCCTGGACTTGCAATAGAGGCCCCAGGGTGCCCCGTCGCCCTCCACCTAGAGGCCTCTGACACCAGCAAGCTACCCTGGGGTCCTCCTCTCTCCCTGGAATTGCAGTAGAGGCCCCAGGATGCCCCCTGGCCCTCCACCTAGGGGCCTCTGACCACAGCAAACTACCCAGGGGTCCACCTCTTTCCCTGGACTTGCAGTAGAGGCCTAAGGGTGCCCCCCTGGCCCTCCACCTAGGGGTCTCTGACCCCAGCAAGCTTCCCAGGGGTCCACTTCTCCCTGGACTTGCATTAGAGGCCACAGTGTACCCCCTGGTCCTTCACCTAGGGGCTTCTGACCCCAGCAAGCTACCCAGGGGTCCACCTCTCTCCCTGGACTTGCAATAGAGGCCCCCGGGTGCCCCGTTGCCCTCCACCTAGAGGCCTCTGACCCCAGCAAGCTACCCAGGGTTCCACCTCTCTCCCTGGACTTGCAGTATAGGCCCCAGAGTGCCCCTTGGCCCTCCAGCTAGGGGCCTCTTAAAGCAGGAAGCTGCCCAGGGGTCCATCTCTCTCCCTGGACTTGCAGTAGAGGCCCCAGGGTGCCCCCTGGCCTTCCACCTAGGGGCCCCTGACCCCTGCAAGCTACCCAGGGGTCCACCTCTCTCCCTGGACTTGCAGTATAGGCCCAAGAGTGCCCCCTGGTCCTCCACCTATGGGCCTTTGACATCAGCAAGCTTCCCAGGGGTCCACCTCTCTCCCTGGACTTGCATTAGACGCCACAGTGCACCTCCTGGTCCTTCACCTAGGGTCTTCAGACCCCAGCAAGCTACCCAGGGGTCCACCTCTCTCCCTGGACTTTCAATAGAGGCCCTAGGGTGCCCCCTGGCCCTCCACCTAGGGGCCTCTGACAGCAAGAAGCTTCCAGGGGTCCACCTCTCTCCCTGGACTTGCAGTAGAGGCCCCAGGGTGCCCCCGGGCCCTCCACCTAGGGGTCTCTGACCCCAGCAAGCTACCCAGGGGTCCACCTATCTCCCTGGACTTGCAGTAGAGGCCACAGGGTGCTCCCTGGCCCTCCACCTAGGGGCCTCTGACCCCAGCAAGCTACCCAGGGGTAAACCTCTCTCCTTGGTCTTGCAGTAGAGGCCCAAGAGTGCCCCCTGGCCCTCCACCTAGGGGCCTCTGACCCCACCAAGCTACCCAGGGGTCCACCTCTCTCCCTGGACTTGCAGTGTAGGCCCAAGAGTGCTCCCTGGTCCTCCACTTAGGGGCCTTTGACCCAAGCAAGCTTCCCAGGGGTCCACCTCTCTCCCTGGACTTGCATTAGAGAACACAGTGTACCCCTTGGTCCTTTACCCAGGGGCTTCTGACCCCAGCAAGCTACCCAGGGGTCCACCTCTCTCCCTGGACTTGCAATAGAGGCCCCAGGGTGCCCCGTGGCCCTCCACCTAGAGGCCTCTGACCCCAGCAAGCTTCCCTGGGGTCCACCTCTCTCCCTGGACTTGCAATAGAGGCCCTAGAGTGCCCCCTGGCCCTCCACCTAGGGGCCTCTGACAGCTAGAAGTTCTTCAGGGGTCCACCTCTCTCCCTGGACTTGCAGTAGAGCCCCTAGGGTGCCCCCTGGTCCTCCACCTAGGGGCCTCTTACAGCCGGAAGCTGCCCAGGGGTCCATCTCTCTCCCTGGACTTGCAGTAGAGGCCCCAGGGTGCCCCCTGGCCCTCCACCTAGGGGCCTCTGACCCCAGCAAGCTACCCTGCTGTCCACCTCTCTCTCTGGACTTGCCATAGAGGCCCTAGGGTGCCCCCTAGCCCTCCACCTAGGGGCCTCTGACAGCAAGAAGCTCTCCAGGAGTCCACCTCTCTCCCTGGACTTGCAATAGAGGCCCTAGGGTGCCCCCTGGCCCTCCACCTAGGGGCCTCTGACAGCTAGAAGTTCTCCAGGGGTCCACCTCTCTCCCTGGACTTGCAGTAGAGCCCCTAGGGTGCCCCCTGGTCCTCCACCTAGGGGCCTCTGACAGCTAGAAGTTCTCCAGGGGTCCACCTCTCTCCCTGGACTTGCAGTAGAGCCCCTAGGGTGCCCCCTGGCCCTCCACCTAGGGGCCTCTGACAGCAAGAAGCTTCCAGGGGTCCACCTCTCTCCCTGGACTTGCAGTAGAGGCCCCAGGGTGCCCCCGGGCCCTCCACCTAGGGGTCTCTGACCCCAGCAAGCTACCCAGGGGTCCACCTATCTCCCTGGACTTGCAGTAGAGGCCACATGGTGCTCCCTGGCCCTCCACCTAGGGGCCTCTGACCCCAGCAAGCTACCCAGGGGTCCACCTCTCTCCCTGGACTTGCAGTAGAGGCCTAAGGGTGCCCCCTGGCCCTCCACCTACGGGTCTCTGACCCCAGCAAGCTACCCAGGGGTCCACCTCTCTCCCTGGACTTGCAGTGTAGGCCCAAGAGTGCTCCCTGGTCCTCCACTTAGGGGCCTTTGACCCAAGCAAGCTTCCCAGGGGTCCACCTCTCTCCCTGGACTTGCATTAGAGAACACATTGTACCCCTTGGTCCTTTACCCAGGGGCTTCTGACCCCAGCAAGCTACCCAGGGGTCCACCTCTCTTCCTGGTCTTGCACTAGAGGCCCCAGGATGCCCCCTGGCCCTCCACATAGGGGCCTCTGACCCCAGCAAGCTACCTAGGGGTCCACCTCTCTCCCTGGACTTGCAGTATAGGCCGCAGGGTGCCCCCTGGACCTCCACCTAGGGGCCTCTGACCCCAGCAAGCTACCCAGGGGTCCACCTCTCTCCCTGGACTTGCAGTAGAGGCCTAAGGGTGCCCCCTGGCCCTCCACCTACGGGTCTCTGACCCCAGCAAGCTACCCAGGGGTCCACCTCTCTCCTTGGACTTGCAGTATAGGCCCAAAAGTGCCCCCTGGCCCTCCACCTAGGGGCCTCTGACCCCAGCAAGCTACCCTGGGGTCCACCTGTCTCTCTGGACTTGCAATAGAGGCCCTAGGGTGCCCCCTAGCCCTCCACCTAGGGGCCTATGACAGCAAGAAGCTCTCCAGGGGTCCACCTCTCTCCCTGGACTTGCAGTATAGGCCGCAGGGTGCCCCCTGGACCTCCACCTAGGGGCCTCACACCCCAGCAAGCTACTCAGGGGTCCACCTGTCTCCCTGGACTTGCAGTAGAGGCCTAGAGGTGCCCCCTGGCCCTCAACCTAGGGGTCTCTGACCCCAGCAAGCTACCCAGGGGTCCACCTCTCTCCTTGGACTTGCAGTATAGGCCCAAGAGTGCCCCCTGGTCCTCCACCTAGGGGCCTTGACCCCAGCTAGCTTCCCAGGGGTCCACCTCTCTCCCTGGACTTGCATAAGAGGCAACAGTGTACCCCCTGGTCCTTCACCTAGGGGCTTCTGACCCCAGCAAGCTACCCAGGGGTCCACCTCTCTCCCTGGACTTGCAATAGAGGCCCCAGTGTGCCCCTCGGCCCTCCACCTAAGGGCCTCTTACAGCAAGAAGCTGCCCAGGGGTCCATCTCTCTCCCTGGACTTGCAGTAGAGGACCCAGGGTGCCCCCTGGCCCTCCACCTAGGGGCCCCTGACCCCTGCAAGCTACCCAGGGGTCCACTTCTCTCCCTGGACTTGCAGTATAGGCCCAAGAGTGCCCCTTGGTCCTCCACCTATGGGCCGTTGACATCAGCAAGCCTACCAGGGGTCCACCTCTCTCCCTGGACTTGCATTAGAGGCCACAGTGCACCCCCTGGTCCTTTACCTAGGGGCTTCTGACCCCAGCAAGCTACCCAGGGGTCCACCTCTCTCCCTGGACTTGCAATAGAGGCCCTAGGGTGCCCCCTGGCCCTCCACCTAGGGGCCTCTGACAGCAAGAAGCTCTCCAGGGGTCCACCTCTCTCCCTGGACTTGAAGTAGAGGCCTCAGAGTGCCCCCTATCCCTCCACCTAGGGGTCTCTGACCCCAGCAAGCTACCCAGGGGTCCACCTCTCTCCTTGGACTTGCAGTATAGGCCCAAGAGTGCCCCCTGGCCCTCCACCTAGGGGCCTCTGACCCCACCAAGCTACCCAGGGGTCCACCTCTCTCCCTGGACTTTTTCTATAGGCCCCAAGGTGCCCCCTTGCCTTCAACCTAGGGGCCTCTGACCCCAGCAAGCTAACCAGGGGTCCACCTCTCTCCCTGGACTTGCAATAGAGGCCACAGTGTACCCCCTGGTCCTTCACCTAGGGGCTTCTGATCCCAGCAAGCTACCCAGGGGTTCACCTCTCTCCCTGGACTTGCAATAGAGGCCCCAGGGTGCCCCGTCGCCCTCCACCTAGAGGCCTCTGACACCAGCAAGCTACCCTGGGGTCCTCCTCTCTCCCTGGAATTGCAGTAGAGGCCCCAGGATGCCCCCTGGCCCTCCACCTAGGGGCCTCTGACCACAGCAAACTACCCAGGGGTCCACCTCTTTCCCTGGACTTGCAGTAGAGGCCTAAGGGTGCCCCCCTGGCCCTCCACCTAGGGGTCTCTGACCCCAGCAAGCTTCCCAGGGGTCCACTTCTCCCTGGACTTGCATTAGAGGCCACAGTGTACCCCCTGGTCCTTCACCTAGGGGCTTCTGACCCCAGCAAGCTACCCAGGGGTCCACCTCTCTCCCTGGACTTGCAATAGAGGCCCCCGGGTGCCCCGTTGCCCTCCACCTAGAGGCCTCTGACCCCAGCAAGCTACCCAGGGTTCCACCTCTCTCCCTGGACTTGCAGTATAGGCCCCAGAGTGCCCCTTGGCCCTCCAGCTAGGGGCCTCTTAAAGCAGGAAGCTGCCCAGGGGTCCATCTCTCTCCCTGGACTTGCAGAAGAGGCCCCAGGGTGCCCCCTGGCCTTCCACCTAGGGGCCCCTGACCCCTGCAAGCTACCCAGGGGGCCACCTCTCTCCCTGGACTTGCAGTATAGGCCCAAGAGTGCCCCCTGGTCCTCCACCTATGGGCCTTTGACATCAGCAAGCTTCCCAGGGGTCCACCTCTCTCCCTGGACTTGCATTAGACGCCACAGTGCACCCCCTGGTCCTTCACCTAGGGTCTTCAGACCCCAGCAAGCTACCCAGGGGTCCACCTCTCTCCCTGGACTTTCAATAGAGGCCCTAGGGTGTCCCCTGGCCCTCCACCTAGGGGCCTCTGACAGCAAGAAGCTTCCAGGGGTCCACCTCTCTCCCTGGACTTGCAGTAGAGGCCCCAGGGTGCCCCCGGGCCCTCCACCTAGGGGTCTCTGACCCCAGCAAGCTACCCAGGGGTCCACCTATCTCCCTGGACTTGCAGTAGAGGCCACAGGGTGCTCCCTGGCCCTCCACCTAGGGGCCTCTGACCCCAGCAAGCTACCCAGGGGTAAACCTCTCTCCTTGGTCTTGCAGTAGAGGCCCAAGAGTGCCCCCTGGCCCTCCACCTAGGGGCCTCTGACCCCACCAAGCTACCCAGGGGTCCACCTCTCTCCCTGGACTTGCAGTGTAGGCCCAAGAGTGCTCCCTGGTCCTCCACTTAGGGGCCTTTGACCCAAGCAAGCTTCCCAGGGGTCCACCTCTCTCCCTGGACTTGCATTAGAGAACACAGTGTACCCCTTGGTCCTTTACCCAGGGGCTTCTGACCCCAGCAAGCTACCCAGGGGTCCACCTCTCTCCCTGGACTTGCAATAGAGGCCCCAGGGTGCCCCGTGGCCCTCCACCTAGAGGCCTCTGACCCCAGCAAGCTTCCCTGGGGTCCACCTCTCTCCCTGGACTTGCAATAGAGGCCCTAGAGTGCCCCCTGGCCCTCCACCTAGGGGCCTCTGACAGCTAGAAGTTCTTCAGGGGTCCACCTCTCTCCCTGGACTTGCAGTAGAGCCCCTAGGGTGCCCCCTGGTCCTCCACCTAGGGGCCTCTTACAGCCGGAAGCTGCCCAGGGGTCCATCTCTCTCCCTGGACTTGCAGTAGAGGCCCCAGGGTGCCCCCTGGCCCTCCACCTAGGGGCCTCTGACCCCAGCAAGCTACCCTGCTGTCCACCTCTCTCTCTGGACTTGCCATAGAGGCCCTAGGGTGCCCCCTAGCCCTCCACCTAGGGGCCTCTGACAGCAAGAAGCTCTCCAGGAGTCCACCTCTCTCCCTGGACTTGCAATAGAGGCCCTAGGGTGCCCCCTGGCCCTCCACCTAGGGGCCTCTGACAGCTAGAAGTTCTCCAGGGGTCCACCTCTCTCCCTGGACTTGCAGTAGAGCCCCTAGGGTGCCCCCTGGTCCTCCACCTAGGGGCCTCTGACAGCTAGAAGTTCTCCAGGGGTCCACCTCTCTCCCTGGACTTGCAGTAGAGCCCCTAGGGTGCCCCCTGGCCCTCCACCTAGGGGCCTCTGACAGCAAGAAGCTTCCAGGGGTCCACCTCTCTCCCTGGACTTGCAGTAGAGGCCCCAGGGTGCCCCCGGGCCCTCCACCTAGGGGTCTCTGACCCCAGCAAGCTACCCAGGGGTCCACCTATCTCCCTGGACTTGCAGTAGAGGCCACATGGTGCTCCCTGGCCCTCCACCTAGGGGCCTCTGACCCCAGCAAGCTACCCAGGGGTCCACCTCTCTCCCTGGACTTGCAGTAGAGGCCTAAGGGTGCCCCCTGGCCCTCCACCTACGGGTCTCTGACCCCAGCAAGCTACCCAGGGGTCCACCTCTCTCCCTGGACTTGCAGTGTAGGCCCAAGAGTGCTCCCTGGTCCTCCACTTAGGGGCCTTTGACCCAAGCAAGCTTCCCAGGGGTCCACCTCTCTCCCTGGACTTGCATTAGAGAACACATTGTACCCCTTGGTCCTTTACCCAGGGGCTTCTGACCCCAGCAAGCTACCCAGGGGTCCACCTCTCTTCCTGGTCTTGCACTAGAGGCCCCAGGATGCCCCCTGGCCCTCCACATAGGGGCCTCTGACCCCAGCAAGCTACCTAGGGGTCCACCTCTCTCCCTGGACTTGCAGTATAGGCCGCAGGGTGCCCCCTGGACCTCCACCTAGGGGCCTCTGACCCCAGCAAGCTACCCAGGGGTCCACCTCTCTCCCTGGACTTGCAGTAGAGGCCTAAGGGTGCCCCCTGGCCCTCCACCTACGGGTCTCTGACCCCAGCAAGCTACCCAGGGGTCCACCTCTCTCCTTGGACTTGCAGTATAGGCCCAAAAGTGCCCCCTGGCCCTCCACCTAGGGGCCTCTGACCCCAGCAAGCTACCCTGGGGTCCACCTGTCTCTCTGGACTTGCAATAGAGGCCCTAGGGTGCCCCCTAGCCCTCCACCTAGGGGCCTATGACAGCAAGAAGCTCTCCAGGGGTCCACCTCTCTCCCTGGACTTGCAGTATAGGCCGCAGGGTGCCCCCTGGACCTCCACCTAGGGGCCTCACACCCCAGCAAGCTACTCAGGGGTCCACCTGTCTCCCTGGACTTGCAGTAGAGGCCTAGAGGTGCCCCCTGGCCCTCAACCTAGGGGTCTCTGACCCCAGCAAGCTACCCAGGGGTCCACCTCTCTCCTTGGACTTGCAGTATAGGCCCAAGAGTGCCCCCTGGTCCTCCACCTAGGGGCCTTGACCCCAGCTAGCTTCCCAGGGGTCCACCTCTCTCCCTGGACTTGCATAAGAGGCAACAGTGTACCCCCTGGTCCTTCACCTAGGGGCTTCTGACCCCAGCAAGCTACCCAGGGGTCCACCTCTCTCCCTGGACTTGCAATAGAGGCCCCAGTGTGCCCCTCGGCCCTCCACCTAAGGGCCTCTTACAGCAAGAAGCTGCCCAGGGGTCCATCTCTCTCCCTGGACTTGCAGTAGAGGACCCAGGGTGCCCCCTGGCCCTCCACCTAGGGGCCCCTGACCCCTGCAAGCTACCCAGGGGTCCACTTCTCTCCCTGGACTTGCAGTATAGGCCCAAGAGTGCCCCTTGGTCCTCCACCTATGGGCCGTTGACATCAGCAAGCCTACCAGGGGTCCACCTCTCTCCCTGGACTTGCATTAGAGGCCACAGTGCACCCCCTGGTCCTTTACCTAGGGGCTTCTGACCCCAGCAAGCTACCCAGGGGTCCACCTCTCTCCCTGGACTTGCAATAGAGGCCCTAGGGTGCCCCCTGGCCCTCCACCTAGGGGCCTCTGACAGCAAGAAGCTCTCCAGGGGTCCACCTCTCTCCCTGGACTTGAAGTAGAGGCCCCAGAGTGCCCCCTATCCCTCCACCTAGGGGTCTCTGACCCCAGCAAGCTACCCAGGGGTCCACCTCTCTCCTTGGACTTGCAGTATAGGCCCAAGAGTGCCCCCTGGCCCTCCACCTAGGGGCCTCTGACCCCACCAAGCTACCCAGGGGTCCACCTCTCTCCCTGGACTTTCTCTATAGGCCCCAAGGTGCCCCCTTGCCTTCAACCTAGGGGCCTCTGACCCCAGCAAGCTAACCAGGGGTCCAGTTCTCTCTGTGGACTTGCAGTATAGGCCTAGGGTGCCCCTTTGCCCTCCACCTAGGGACCTCTGAACCCAAGCAAGCTACCCAGGGGTCCACCTCTCTCCCTGGACTTGCAGTAGAGGCCCCAGGGTGCCCCCTTGCCCTCCACATAGGGGCCTCTGACCCCTGCAAGCTACCCAGGGGTCCACCTCTCTCCCTGGACTTGCAGTATAGGCTGCAGGGTGCCCCCTGGACCTCCACCTAGGGGCCTCTGACCCCACCAAGCTACCCAGGGATCCACCTCTCTCCCTGGACTTGTAGTCGAGGTCCAGGGTGCTCCCTGGCTCTCCACCTAGAGGCCTCTGACCCCAGCAAGCTACCCAGGGGTCCACCTCTCTCCCTGGTCTTGCAGTAGAGGCCCCAGGATGCCCCCTGGCCCTCCACCTAGGGGCCTCTGACCCCAGCAAGCTACCTAGGGGTTCACCTCTCTCCCTGGACTTACAGTATAGGCCGCAGGGTGCCCCTTGGCCATCCACCTAAGGGCCTCTGACCCCACCAAGCTACCCAGGGGTCCACCTCTCTCCCTGGACTTTCTGTATAGGCCCCAAGGTGCCCCCTTGCCTTCAACCTAGGGGCCTCTGACCCCAGCAAGCTAACCAGGGGTCCAGCTCTCTCTGTGGACTTGCAGTATAGGCCTAGGGTGCCCCTTTGCCCTCCACCCTCGGGACCTCTGACCCCAGCAAGCTACCCAGGGGTCCACCTCTCTCCCTGGACTTGCAGTATAGGCCCCAGTGTGCCCCTTGGCCCTCCATCTAGGGGCCTCTTACAGCAGGAAGCTGCCCAGGGGTCCACCTCTCTCCCTGGACTTGCAGTATAGGCCCAAGAGTGCCCCCTGGTCCTCCACTTATGGGCCTCTGACACCAGCAAGCTACCCAGGGGTCCACCTCTTTCCCTGGACTTGCAGTATGAGCTGCAGGCTGCCCCTTGGCCCTCCACCTAGATGCCTCTGACCCAAGCAAGCTACCCTGGGGTCCACCTCTCTCTCTGGACTTGCAGTAGAGGCCCTAGGGTGCCCCCTAGCCCTCCACCAAGGGGTCTCTGACAGCAAGAAGCTCTCCAGGGATCCACCTCTCTCCCTGGACTTGCAGTAGAGGCCCCAGGATGCCCCCTGGCTCTGCACCTAGGGGCCTATGACCCCATTAAGCTACCCAGGGGTCCACCTCTCTCCCTGGACTTGCAGTAGAGGCCCCAGGGTGCCCCCTTGCCCTCCACATAGGGGCCCCTGACCCCTGCAAGCTACCCAGGGGTCAACCTCTCTCCCTGGACTTGCAGTATAGGCCCAAGAGTGTCCCCTGGTCCTCCACCTAGGGGCCTTTGACCCCAGCAAGCTTCCCAAGGGTCCACCTCTCTCCCTGGACTTGTAGTAGAGGCCCCAGGGTGCTCCCTGGCTCTCCACCTAGGGGCCTCTAAACCCAGCAAGCTACCCAGGGATTCACCTCTCTTCCTGGTCTTGCACTAGAGGCCCCAGGATGCCCCCTGGCCCTCCACATAGGGGCCTCTGACCCCAGCAAGCTACCTAGGGGTCCACCTCTCTCCCTGGACTTGCAGTATAGGCCGCAGGGTGCCCCCTGGACCTCCACCTAGGGGCCTCTGACCCCAGCAAGCTACCCAGGGGTCCACCTCTCTCCCTGGACTTGCAGTAGAGGCCTAAGGGTGCCCCCTGGCCCTCCACCTACGGGTCTCTGACCCCAGCAAGCTACCCAGGGGTCCACCTCTCTCCTTGGACTTGCAGTATAGGCCCAAAAGTGCCCCCTGGCCCTCCACCTAGGGGCCTCTGACCCCACCAAGCTACCCAGGGGTCCACCTCTCACCCTGGACTTTCTGTATAGGCCCCAAGGTGCCCCCTTGCCTTCAACCTAGCGGCCTCTGAACCCAGCAAGCTAACCAGGGCTCCAGCTCTCTCTGTGGACTTCCAGTATAGGACTAGGGTGCCCCTTTGCCCTCCACCTAGGGACCTCTGACCCCAGCAAGCTACCCAGGGGTCCACCTCTCTCCCTGGACTTGCATTAGAGGCCACAATGTACCCCCAGGCCCTCCACCTAGGGGCCTCTGACCCCACCAAGCTACCCAGGGGTCCACCTCTCTCCCTGGACTTGCAGTAGAGGCCCCAGGGTTCCCCTTGGCCCTTCACCTAGGGGCCTCTGACCCCAGCAAGCTACCCAGGGGTCCAGCTCTCTCTCTGGACTTGCACTATAGGCCCCAGGGTGCCCCTTTGCACTCCACCTAGGGGCCTCTGACCCCTGCAAGCTACCCAGGGGTCCACCTCTCTCCTTGGACTTGAAGTATAGGCTCAAGAGTGCCCCCTGGCCCTCACCTAGGGGCCTCTGACAGCAAGAAGCTCTCCAGGGGTCCACCTCTCTCCCTGGACTTGCATTAGAGGCCCCAGGATGCCCCCTGGCCCTCCACCTAGGGGCCTATAACCCCATTAAGCTACCCAGGGGTCCACCTCTCTCCCTGGACTTTCAGTATAGGCCCCAAGGTGCCCCCTTGCTTTCAAACAAGAGGCCTCTGACCCCAGCAAGCTACCCAGGGGTCAAGCTCTCTCTGTGGACTAGCAGTATAGGCCTAGGGTGCCCCTTTGCCCTCCACCTAGGGACCTCTGTACCCAGCAAACTACCCAGGGGTCCTCCTCGCTCCCTGGACTTGCAGTATAGGCCCCAGTGTGCCCCTCGCCCTCCACCTAAGGGCCTCTTACAGCAGGAAGCTGCCCAGGGGTCCATTTCTCTCCCTGGACTTGCAGTAGAGGCCCCAGGATGCCCCCTGGCCCTTCATCTAGGGGCCTCTGACCCCAGCAAGCTACTTAGGGGTCCACCTCTCTCCCTGGACTTGCAGTATAGGCCGCAGGGTGCCCCTGGACCTTCACCTAGGGGCCTCTGACCCCAGCAAGCTACCCAGGGGTCCACCTCTCTCCTTGGACTTGCAGTATAGGCCCAAGAGTGCCCCCTGGCCCTCCACCTAGGGGCCTCTGACCACACCAAGATACCCAGGGGTCCACCTCTCTCCCTGGACTTTCTCTATAGGCCCCAAGGTGTCCCCTTGCCTTCAACCTAGGGGCCTCTGACCCCAGCAAGCTAACCAGGGGTTCAGCTCTCTCTGTGGACTTGCAGTATAGGCCTAGGGTGCCCCTTTGCCCTCCACCTAGGGACCTCTGACCCCTGCAAGCTACCCAGGGGTCCACCTCTCTCCCTGGACTTGCAGTATAGGCCCAAGAGTGCCCCCTGGTCCTCCACCTAGGGGCCTTTGACCCCAGCAAGCTTCCCAAGGGTCCACCTCTCTCCCTGGACTTATAGTAGAGGCCCCAGGGTGCTCCCTGGCTCTCCACCTAGGGGCCTCTGACCCCAGCAAGCTACCCAGGGGTCAACCTCTCTCCCTGGTCTTGCAGTAGAGGCCCCAGGATGCCCCCTGGCCCTTCATCTAGGGGCCTCTGACCCCAGCAAGCTACTTAGGGGTCCACCTCTCTCCCTGGACTTGCAGTATAGGCCCAAGAGTGCCCCCTGGTACTACACCTAGGGGCCTTTGACCCCAGCAAGCTTCCCAAGGGTCCACATCTCTCCCTGGACTTGTAGTAGAGGCCCCAGGGTGCTCCCTGGCTCTCCACCTAGGGGCCTCTGACCCCAGCAAGCTACCCAGGGGTCAACCTCTCTCCCTGGTCTTGCAGTAGAGGCCCCAGGATGCCCCCTGGCCCTTCATCTAGGGGCCTCTGACCCCAGCAAGCTACTTAGGGGTCCACCTCTCTCCCTGGACTTGCAGTATAGGCCGCAGGGTGCCCCTGGACCTCCACCTAGGGGCCTTTGACCCCAGCAAGCTACCCAGGGGTCCACCTCTCTCCTTGGACTTGCAGTATAGGCCCAAGAGTGCCCCCTGGCCCTCCACCTAGGGGCCTCTGACCACACCAAGATACCCAGGGGTCCACCTCTCTCCCTGGACTTTCTCTATAGGCCCCAAGGTGTCCCCTTGCCTTCAACCTAGGGGCCTCTGACCCCAGCAAGCTAACCAGGGGTCCAGCTCTCTCTGTGGACTTGCAGTATAGGCCTAGGGTGCCCCTTTGCCCTCCACCTAGGGACCTCTGACCCCTGCAAGCTACCCAGGGGTCCACCTCTCTCCCTGGACTTGCAGTATAGGCCCAAGAGTGCCCCCTGGTCCTCCACCTAGGGGCCTTTGACCCCAGCAAGCTTCCCAAGGGTCCACCTCTCTCCCTGAACTTATAGTAGAGGCCCCAGGGTGCTCCCTGGCTCTCCACCTAGGGGCCTCTGACCCCAGCAAGCTACCCAGGGGTCAACCTCTCTCCCTGGTCTTGCAGTAGAGGCCCCAGGATGCCCCCTGGCCCTTTATCTAGGGGCCTCTGACCCCAGCAAGCTACTTAGGGGTCCACCTCTCTCCCTGGACTTGCAGTATAGGCCCAAGAGTGCCCCCTGGTACTACACCTAGGGGCCTTTGACCCCAGCAAGCTTCCCAAGGGTCCACATCTCTCCCTGGACTTGTAGTAGAGGCCCCAGGGTGCTCCCTGGCTCTCCACCTAGGGGCCTCTGACCCCAGCAAGCTACCCAGGGGTCAACCTCTCTCCCTGGTCTTGCAGTAGAGGCCCCAGGATGCCCCCTGGCCCTTCATCTAGGGGCCTCTGACCCCAGCAAGCTACTTAGGGGTCCACCTCTCTCCCTGGACTTGCAGTATAGGCCGCAGGGTGCCCCTGGACCTCCACCTAGGGGCCTCTGACCCCAGCAAGCTACCCAGGGGTCCACCTCTCTCCTTGGACTTGCAGTATAGGCCCAAGAGTTCCCCCTGGCCCTCCACCTAGGGGCCTCTGACCACACCAAGATACCCAGGGGTCCACCTCTCTCCCTGGACTTTCTCTATAGGCCCCAAGGTGTCCCCTTGCCTTCAACCTAGGGGCCTTTGACCCCAGCAAGCTAACCAGGGGTCCAGCTCTCTCTGTGGACTTGCAGTATAGGCCTAGGGTGCCCCTTTGCCCTCCACCTAGGGACCTCTGACCCCTGCAAGCTACCCAGGGGTCCACCTCTCTCCCTGGACTTGCAGTATAGGCCCAAGAGTGCCCCCTGGTCCTCCACCTAGGGGCCTTTGACCCCAGCAAGCTTCCCAAGGGTCCACCTCTCTCCCTGGACTTATAGTAGAGGCCCCAGGGTGCTCCCTGGCTCTCCACTTAGGGGCCTCTGACCCCAGCAAGCTACCCAGGGGTCAACCTCTCTCCCTGGTCTTGCAGTAGAGGCCCCAGGATGCCCCCTGGCAGTTCATCTAGGGGCCTTTGACCCCAGCAAGCTACTTAGGGGTCCACCTCTCTCCCTGGACTTGCAGTATAGGCCCAAGAGTGCCTCTGGTACTACACCTAGGGGCCTTTGACCCCAGCAAGCTTCCCAAGGGTCCACCTCTCTCCCTGGACTTGTAGTGGAGGCCCCAGGGTGCTCCCTGGCTCTCCACCTAGGGGCCTCTGACCCCAGCAAGCTACCCAGGGGTCAACCTCTCTTCCTGGTCTTGCAGTAGAGGCCCCAGGATGCCCCCTGGCCCTTCATCTAGGGGCCTCTGACCCCAGCAAGCTACTTAGGGGTCCACCTCTCTCCCTGGACTTGCAGTATAGGCCGCAGGGTGCCCCTGGACCTTCACCTAGGGGCCTCTGACCCCAGCAAGCTACCCAGGGGTCCACCTCTCTCCTTGAACTTGCAGTATAGGCCCAAGAGTGCCCCCTGGCCCTCCACCTAGGGGCCTCTGACCCCACCAAGATACCCAGGGGTCCACCTCTCTCCCTGGACTTTCTCTATAGGCCCCAAGGTGTCCCCTTGCCTTCAACCTAGGGGCCTCTGACCCCAGCAAGCTACCTAGGGGTCCACCTCTCTCTCTGGACTTGAAGTATAGGCCGCAGGGTGCCCCTGGACCTCCACCTAGGGGCCTCTGATCCCACCAAGCTACCCAGGGGTCCACCTCTCTCCCTGGACTTGTAGTAGAGGCCCCAGGGTGCTCCCTGGCTCTCCACCTAGGGGCCTCTTACCCCAGCAAGCTACCCAGGGGTCCACCTCTCTCCCTGGTCTTGCAGTAGAGGCCCCAGGATGCCCCCTGGCCCTTCACCTAGGGGCCTCTGACCCCAGCAAGCTACCTAGGGGTCCACGTCTTTCCCTGGACTTGCAGTATAGGCCGCAGGGTGCCCCCTGGCCCTCCACCTAAGGGCCTCTGACCCCACCAAGCTACCCAGGGGTCCACCTCTCTCCCTGGACTTTCTCTATAGGCCCCAAGGTGTCCCCTTGCCTTCAACCTAGGGGCCTCTGACCCCAGCAAGCTAACCAGGGGTCCAGCTCTCTCTGTGGACTTGCAGTATAGGCCTAGGGTGCCCCTTTGCCCTCCACCTAGGGACCTCTGTCCCCAGCAAGCTACCTAGGGGTCCACCTCTCTCCCTGGACTTGCAGTATAGGCCGCAGGGTGCCCCCTGGACCTCCACCTAGGGACCTCTGACCCCAGCAAGCTACCCAGGGGTCCACCTCTCTCCCTGGACTTGCAATAGAGGCCCCAGGGTGCCCCGTGGCCCTCCACCTAGAGGCCTCTGACCCCAGCAAGCTACCCTGGGGTCCACCTCTGTCTCTGGACTTGCAGTAGAGGCCCTAGGGTGCCCCCTAGCCTTCCACCTAGTAGCCTCTGAAAGCAAGAAGCTCTCCGGGGGTCCACCTCTCTCCCTGGACTTGCAGTAGAGGCCCCAGGATGCCCCCTTGCCCTCCACCTAGAGGCCTCTGACCCCAGCAAACTACCTAGGGGTCCACCTCTCTCCCTGGACTTGCAATAGAGGCCCCAGGGTGCCCCGTGGCCCTCCACCTAGAGGCCTCTGACCCCAGCAAGCTACCCAGGCGTCCACATCTCTCCCTGGACTTGCAGTATAGGCCCCAGTGTGCCCCCTGGCCCTCCAACTAGGGGCCTCTGACAGCAAGGCGCTCTAGGGGTCGACCTTTCTCCCTGGACTTGCAGTAGGGGCCCCAGGGTTCCCCCTGTTCCTCCACATAGGGGCCTCTGACCCCTGCAAGCTACACAGGTTTCCACCTCTCTCCTTGGACTTGCAGTAGTGGGCCCAGGGTGCTCTCTTGCCCTCCACCTAGGGGCCTCTGACCCCAGCTAGCTACCCAGGGGTCCAGTTCTCTGTCTGGACTTGCAGTATAGGCCCCAGGGTGCCCTTTGGCCCTCCACCTAGGGGCCTCTGACACCAGCAAGCTACACGGGGGTCCACCTCTTTCCCTGGACTCGCAGTATAGGCCACAGGGTGACCCATTGCCCTCCACCTAGGGGCATCTGACCCCAGCAAGCTACCCAGGGGTCCTCCTCTTTACCTGGACTTGCAGTATAGGCCCCAGGGTGCCCCACTGCCCTCCACCTAGGGTCCTCTGACACCAGCAAGCTACTTAGGGGTCCACCTCTCTCCCAGGACTTGCAGTAGAGGCCCCAGGGTGCCCCCTGGACCTCCATCTAGGGGCCTCTGACCCCAGCAAGCTATCCAGGGGTCCACCTCTCTCCCTGGACTTGCAGTAAAGGCCCAAAAGTGCCCCCTGGCCCTCCACCTGAGGGCTCTTGACCCCAGCAAGCTTCCCAGGGGTCCTCCTCTATCCCTGGACTTGAAGTAGAGGCCACAGTGTACCCCCTGGTCCTTCACTTAGAGGCTTCTGACCCCAGCAAGCTACCCAGGGAACCAGCTCTCTCCCTGGACTTGCAGTATAGGCCCAAGAGTGTCCCCTGACCTCCACATAGGGGCGTCTGTCCCCAGCAGGCTACACAGGGGTCCACCTCTCTACCTGGACTTGCAGTATAGGCCCCAGGGTGCCCCCTGGACCTCCATCTAGGGGCATCTGACCCCAGCAAGCTATCCAGGGGTCCACCTCTCTCCCTGGACTTGCAGTATAGCCCCTAGGGTGCCCCAAGGCCCTCCACCTAGGGGCCTCTGACCCCAGCTAGCTACCCAGGTGTCCACCTTTATCCCTGGACTTGCAGTAAAAGCCCCAGGGTGCCCCCTGGCCCTCCACCTAGGGGCCCCTGACCACTGCAAGCTACCCAGGGGTCCACCTCTCTCCCTGGACTTGCAGTATAGGCCCAAGAATGCCCCCTGGCCCTCCACATAGGGCCCTCTGACCCCAGCAAGCTACCTAGGGGTTCACCTCTCTCCCTGGACTTGCACTAGAGGCCCCAGGGTGCCCCTGGACCTCTATCTATGGGCCTTTGACCCCAGCAAGCTACCCAGGGGTCCACCTCTCACCCTGGACTTGCAGTAGAGGTCCCAGGGTGCTCCCTGGCCCTCCAACTAGGGGACTCTGACCCCAGCAAGCTACCTAGGGGTCCACTTCTCTCCCTGGACTTGCAGTATAGGCCACAGGGTGCCCCCTGGACCTCCACCTAGGGGCCTCTGACCCCAGCAAGCTACCCAGGGGTCCATCTCTCTCCCTGGACTTGCAGTAGAGGCCCCAGTGTGCTCCCTGTCCCTCCACCTAGGGTCCTCTGACCCCAGCAAGCTACCCAGGGGTCCACCTCTCTTCCTGGACTTTCAGTAGAGGCCTTAGGGTGCCCCCTGGCCCTCCACTTAGGGGCCTCTGACCCCAGCAAGCTAGCCATGGGTCCACCTCTCTCCCTGGACTTGCAGTATTGGCCCCAGGGTGCCCCCTTGCCCTCAACCTAGGGGCCTCTGACCCCAGCAAGCTACCCAGGGGTCCAGCTCTCTCTCTGGACTTGCAGTATAGGATGCAGGGTGCCCTTTTGCCTTCAACTAAGGGGCCTCTGACCCCAGCAAGCTACCCAGGGGTCCAGCTCTCTCTGTGGACTTGCAGTATAGGCCTAGGGTGCCCCTTTGCCCTCCACCAAGGGGCCTCTGACCCCAGCTAGCTACCCAGGGGTCCACCTCTCTCCCTGGTCTTGCAGTATAGGCCCCAGTGTGCCCCTTGGCCCTCCACCTAGGGGCCTCTTACAGCAGGAAGCTGCCCAGGGGTCCATCTCTCTCCCTGGACTTGCAGTAGAGGCCCCAGTGTGCCCCTGGCCCTCCACCTAGGGGCCCCTGACCCCTGCAATCTACCCAGGGGTCCACCTCTCTCCCTGGACTTGCAATATAGGCCCAAGAATGCCCCCTGGTCCTCCATTTAAGGGCCTCTGACACCAGCAAGCTACCCAGGGGTCCACCTCTTTCCCTGGACTTGCAGTATAAGCCGCAGGGTGCCCCTTGGCCCTCCACCTAGAGGCCTCTGACCCAAGCAAGCTACCCTGGGGTCCACCTCTCTCTCTGGACTTGAAGTTAGAGGCCCTAGGGTGCCCCCTAGCCCTCCACCTAGGGGCCACTGACAGCAAGAAGCTCTCCAGGGGTCCACCTCTCTCCCTGGACTTGCAGTAGAGGCCCCAGGATGCCCCCTGGCTCTCCACCTAGGGGCCTATGACCCCATTAAGCTACCCAGGGGTCCAATTCTCTCCCTGGACTTTCAGTATAGGCCCCAAGGTGCCCCCTTGCCTTCAACCTAGGGGCCTCTGACCCCAGCAAGCTACCCAGGGGTCAAGCTCTCTCTGTGGACTTGCAGTATAGGCCTAGGGTGCCCCTTTGCCCTCCACCTAGGGACCTCTGACCCCAGCAAGCTACCCAGGGGTCCACCTCTCTCCCTGGACTTGCAGTAGAGGCCACAGGGTGCTCCCTGGCCCTCCACCTAGGGGCCTCTGACCCAAACAAGCTACCCAGGGGTCCACCGCTATCCTTGGTCTTGCAGTATAGGCCCAAGAGTGCCCCCTGGCCCTCCACCTAGGGGCCTCTGACCCCACCAAGTTCCCAGGGGACCACCTCTCTCCCTGGACTTGCAGTATAGGCCCAAGAGTGCCCCCTGGTCCTCCACTTAGGGGCCTTTGACCCAAGCAAGCTTCCCAGGGGTCCACCTCTCTCCCTGGACTTGCATTAGAGACCACAGTGTACCCCCTGGTCCTTCACCCAGGGGCTTCTGACCCCAGCAAACTACCCAGGGGTCCACCTCTCTCCCTGGACTTGCAATAGAGGCCCTAGGGTGCCCCGTGGCCCTCCACCGAGAGGCATCTGACCCCAGCAAGCTACCCTGGGGTCCACCTCTCTCCCTGGACTTGCAATAGAGGCCCTAGGGTGCCCCCTGGCCCTCCACCTAGGGGCCTCTGACAGCTAGAAGTTCTCCAGGGGTCCACCTCTCTCCCTGGACTTGCAGTAGAGCCTCTAGGGTGCCCCCTGACCCTCCACCTAGGGGCCTCTTACAGCAGGAAGCTGCCCAGGGGTCCTTCTCTCTCCCTGGACTTGCAGTAGAGGCCCCAGGGTGCCCCCTGGCCCTCCACCAAGGGGCCTCTGACCTCAGCAAGCTACCCTCGGGTCCACCTCTCTCTCTGGACTTGCAATAGAGGCCCTAGGGTGCCCCCTGGCCCTCCACCTAGGGGCCCCTGACCCCTGCAAGCTACCCAGGGGTCCACCTCTCTCCCTGGACTTGCAGTATAGGCCCAAGAATGCCCCCTGGTCCTCCACCTATGGGCCTTTGACATCAGCAAGCCTCCCAGGGGTCCACCTCTTTCCCTGGACTTGCAATTAGAGGCCACAGTGCACCCCCTGGTCCTTCACCTAGGGGCTTCTGACCCCAGCAAGCTACCCAGGGGTCCACCTCTCTCCCTGGACTTGCAATAGAGGCCCTAGGGTGCCCCCTGGCCCTCCACCTAGGGGCCTCTGACAGCAAGAAGTTCTCCAGGGCTCCACCTCTCTCCCTGGACTTGCAGTAGAGGCCCCAGGGTGCCCCCTGGCCCTCCACCTAGGGGCCTCTTACAGCAGGAAGCTGCCCAGGGGTCCATCTCTCTCCCTGGACTTGCAGTAGACGCACCAGGGTGCCCCCTTGCCCTCCACCTAGAGGCCTCTGACCCCAGCAAGCTACCAAGGTGTCCACTTCTCTCCTTGGACTTGCAGTATAGGCCCAAGAGTGCCCCCTGGCCCTCCACCTAGGGGCGTCTGACCCAACTTAGCTACCCAGGGGTCAACCTCTCTCCCTGGACTTGCAGTATAGGCCCAAGAGTGCCCCTTGGTCCTCGATATAGGGGCCTTTGACCCCAGCAAGCTTCACAGGGGTCCACCTCTCTCCCTGGACTTGCATTAGAGGCTACAGTGTACCCCATGGTCCTTCACGTAGGGGCTTCTGACCCCAGCAAGCTACCCAGGGGTCAACCTCTCTCCCTGGACTTGCAATAGAGGCCCCAGGGTGCCCCGTGGCCCTCCACCTAGAGGCCTCTGACCCCAGCAAGCTACCCAGGGGTCCACCTGTCTCCTTGGACTTGCAGTATAGGCCCAAGAGTGCCCCCTGGCCCTCCACCTAGGGGCCTCAGACCCCACTATGCAACCCAGGGGTCCACCTCTCTCCCTGGACTTGCAGTATATGCCCAAGAGTGCCTGTTGGTCCTCCACCTAGGGGCCTTTGACCCCAGCAAGCCTCCCAGGGGTCCACCCCTCTCCCTGGACTTGCATTAGAGGCCACAGTGTACCCCATGGTCCTTCACCTAGGGGCTTCTGACCCCAGCAAGCTACCCAGGGGTCCACCTCTCTCCCTGGACTTGCAATAGAGGCCCCAGGGTGCCCCGTGGCCCTCCACCTAGAGGCCTCTGACCCCAGCAAGCTACCCTGGGGTCCACCTCTCTCTCTGGACTTGCAATAGAGGCCCTAGGGTGCACCTAGCCCTCCACCTAGGGGCCTCTGACAGTAAGAAGCTCTCCAGGGGTCAACTTCTCTCACTTGACTTGCAGTATAGGCCCAAGAGTGCCCCCTGGACCTCCACCTAGGGGCCTCTGACCCCAGCAAGCTACCCAGGGGTCCACCTCTCTCCCTGGACTTGCAGTAGAGGCCTAAGGGTGCCCCCTGGCCCTCCACCTAGGGGTCTCTGACCCCAGCAAGCTACCCAGGGGTCCACCTCTCTCCATGGACTTGCAATAGAGGCCACAGTGTACCCCCTGGTCCTTCACCTAGGGGCTTCTGATCCCAGCAAGCTACCCAGGGGTCCACCTCTCTCCCTGGACTTGCAATAGAGGCCCCAGGGTGCCCCGTGGCCCTCCACCTAGAGGCCTCTGACCCCAGCAAGCTACCCTGGGGTCCACCTCTGTCTCTGGACTTGCAGTAGAGGCCCTAGGGTGCCCCCTAGCCTTCCACCTAGTAGCCTCTGACAGCAAGAAGCTCTCCGGGGGTCCATCTCTCTCCCTGGACTTGCAGTAGAGGCCCCAGGATGCCCCCTTGCCCTCCACCTAGAGGCCTCTGACCCCAGCAAACTACCTAGGGGTCCACCTCTCTCCCTGGACTTGCAATAGAGGCCCCAGGGTGCCCCGTGGCCCTCCACCTAGAGGCCTCTGACCCCAGCAAGCTACCCAGGCGTCCACATCTCTCCCTGGACTTGCAGTATAGGCCCCAGTGTGCCCCCTGGCCCTCCAACTAGGGGCCTCTGACAGCAAGGTGCTCTAGGGGACGACCTTTCTCCCTGGACTTGCAGTAGGGGCCCCAGGGTTCCCCCTGTTCCTCCACATAGGGGCCTCTGACCCCTGCAAGCTACACAGGGGTCCACCTCTCTCCTTGGACTTGCAGTAGTGGGCCCAGGCTGCTCCCTTGCCCTCCACCTAGGGGCCTCTGACCCCAGCTAGCTACCCAGGGGTCCACCCCTCTCCCTGGACTTGCAGTATAGGCCCCAGGGTGCCCCCTTGACCTCAACCTAGGGGCTTCTGACCCCAGCAAGCTACCCAGGGGTCCAGCTCTCTGTCTGGACTTGCAGTATAGGCCCCAGGGTGCCCTTTGGCCCTCCACCTAGGGGCCTCTGACACCAGCAAGCTACACGGGGGTCCACCTCTTTCCCTGGACTCGCAGTATAGGCCACAGGGTGACCCATTGCCCTCCACCTAGGGGCCCCTGACCCCTGCAAGCTACCCAGGGGTCCACCTCTCTCCCTGAACTTGCAGTATAATCCCAAGAGTTCCCCCTGGTCCTCCACCTATGGACCTCTGACCACAGCAAGCTACCCTGATGTCCACCTCTCTCCCTGGACTTGCAGTAGAGGTCCCAGGGTGCCCCCTTGCCCTCCACCTAGAGGCCTCTGACCCCAGCAAGCTACCCAGGGGTCCACCTCTCTCCTTGGACTTGCAGTATAGGCCCAAGAGTGCCCCCTGGCCCTCCACCTAGGGGCGTCTGACCCAACTTAGCTACCCAGGGGTCCACCTCTCTCCCTGGACTTGCAGTATAGGCCCAAGAGTGCCCCTTGGTCCTCGATCTAGGGGCCTTTGACCCCAGCAAGCTTCACAGGGGTCCACATCTCTCCCTGGACTTGCATTAGAGGCCACAGTGTACCCCATGGTCCTTCACCTAGGGGCTTCTGACCCCAGCAAGCTACCCAGGGGTCCACCTCTCTCCCTGGACTTGCAATAGAGGCCCCAGGGTGCCCCGTGGCCCTCCACCTAGAGGCCTCTGACCCCAGCAAGCTTCCCAGGGGTCCACCTCTCTCCTTGGACTTGCAGTATAGGCCCAAGAGTGCCCCCTGGCCCTCCACCTAGGGGCCTCATACCCCACTATGCAACCCAGGGGTCCACCTCTCTCCCTGGACTTGCAGTATATGCCCAAGAGTGCCACTTGGTCCTCCACCTAGGGGCCTTTGACCCCAGCAAGCCTCCCAGGGGTCCACCTCTCTCCCTGGACTTGCAGTAGAGGCCACAGTGTACCCCATGGTCCTTCACCTGGGGGCTTCTAACCCCAGCAAGCTACCCAGGGGTCCACCTCTGTCCCTGGACTTGCATTAGATGCCCCAGGGTGCCCCATGGCCCTCCACCTAGAGGCCTCTGACCACAGCAAGCTACCCTGGGGTCCACCTCTCTCTCTGGACTTGCAGTAGAGGCCTAAGGGTGCCCCCTAGCCATCCACCTAGGGGGCTCTGACAGCAAGAAGCTCTCAAGGGGTCAACCTCTCTCCCCTTACTTGCAGTATAGGCCGTAGGGTGCCCCCTGGACCTCCACCTAGGGGCCTCTGACCCCAGCAAGCTACCCAGGGGTCCACCTCTCTCCCTGGACTTGCAGTAGAGGCCTAAGGGTGCCCCCTGGCCCTCCACCTAGGGGTCTCTGACCCCAGCAAGCTACCCAGGGGTCCACCTCTCTCCCTGGACTTGCAGTAGAGGCCTAAGGGTGCCCCCCTGGCCCTCCGCCTAGGGGTCTCTGACCCCAGCAAGCTACCCAGGGGTCCACCTCTCTCCTTGGACTTGCAGTATAGGCCCAAGAGTGCCCCCTGGCCCTCCACCTAGGGGCCTCTGACCCCACCAAGCTACCCAGGGGTCAACCTCTCTCCCTGGACTTGCATTATAGTCCCAAGAGTGCCCCCTGGTCCTCCACCTAGGGGCCTTTGACCCCTGCAAGCTACCCAGGGGTCCACCTCTCTCCCTGAACTTGCAGTATAATCCCAAGAGTGCCCCCTGGTCCTCCACCTATTGACCTCTGACCACAGCAAGCAACCTTGATGTCCACCTCTCTCCCTGGACTTGCAATAGAGGCCCTAGGGTGCCCCCTGGCCCTCCACCTAGGGGCCTCTGACCCCAGCAAGCTACCCTGGGGTCCACCTCTCTCTCTGGACTTGCAATAGAGGCCCTAGGGTGCCCCCTAGCCCTTCACCTAGGGGCCTCTGACAGCAAGAAGCTCTCCGCGGGTCCACCTCTCTCCCTGGACTTGCAATAGAGGCCCTAGGGTGCCCCCTGGCCCTCCACCTAGGGGCCTCTGACCCCAGCAAGCTACCCTGGGGTCCACCTCTCTCTCTGGACTTGCAATAGAGGCCCTAGGGTGCCCCCTAGCCCTTCACCTAGGGGCCTCTGACAGCAAGAAGCTCTCCGCGGGTCCACCTCTCTCCCTGGACTTGCAGTAGAGCCCCTAGGGTACCCCCTGGCCCTCCACCTAGGTGCCTCTTACAGCAGGAAGCTGCCCAGGGGTCCATATCTCTCCCTGGACTTGCAGTAGAGGCCCCAGGGTGCCCCCTGGCCCTCCACCTAGGGGCCTCTGACCCCAGAAAGCTACCCTCGGGTCCACTTCTCTCTCTGGACTTGCAATAGAGGCCCGAGGGTGCCCCCTGACCCTCCACCAAGGGGTCTCTGACCCCAGCAAGCTACCCAGGGGTCCACCTCTCTCCCTGGACTTGCAGTAGAGGCCCCAGGGTGCTCCCTGGCCCTCCACCTAGGGGCCTCTGACCCCAGCAATCTACCCAGGTTTCCACCTCTCTCCTTGGACTTGCAGTATAGGCCCAAGAGTGCCCCCTGGCCCTCCACCTAGGGGCCTCTGACCCCAGCAAGCTTCCCAGTGGTCCACCTCTCTCCCGGGACTTGCATTAGAGGCCACAGTGTACCCCCTGGTCCTTCACCTAGGGGCTTCTGACCCCAGCAAGCTACCCAGGGGTCCACCTCTCTCCCTGGACTTGCAATAGAGGCCCCAGGGTGCCCCGTGGCTCTCCACCTAGAGGCCTCTGACCCCAGCAATCTACCCAGGGATCCACCTCTCTAACTGGACTTGCAGTAGAGGCCCCAGTGTGCCCCTTGGCCCTCCACCTAGGGGCCTCTTACAGCAGGAAGCTGCCCAGGGGTCCATCTCTCTCTTTGGACTTGCAGTAGAGGATCCAAGGTGCCCCCTGGCCCTCCACCTAGGGGCACCTGACCCCTGCAAGCTACCCAGGGGTCCACCTCTTTCCCTGGACTTGCAGTATAGGCCCAAGAATGCCCCCTGGTCCTCCACCTATGGACCTCTGACCCCAGCAAGCTACCCTGATGTCCACCTCTCTCCCTGGAATTGCAAAAGAGGCCCTAGGGTGCCCCCTGGCCCTCCACCTAGGGGCCTCTGACAGCAAGAAGTTCTCCAGGGCTCCACCTCTCTCCCTGGACTTGCAGTAGAGGCCCCAGGGTTCCCCCTGGCCCTCCACCTAGGGGCCTCTTACAGCAGGTAGCTGCCCAGGGGTCCATCTCTCTCCCTGGACTTGCAGTAGAGGCCCCAGGGTGCCCCCTTGCCCTCCACCTAGAGGCCACTGACCCCAGCAAGCTACCCAGGGGTCCACCTCTCTCCTTGGACTCGCAGTATAGGCCCAAGAGTGCCCCCTGGCCCTCCACCTAGGGGCGTCTGACCCAACTTAGCTACCCAGGTGTCCACCTCTCTCCCTGGACTTGCAGTATAGGCCCAAGAGTGCCCCTTGGTCCTCGATCTAGGGACGTCTGACCCCAGCAAGCTACCCAGGGGTCCACCTCTCTCCCTGGACTTGCAATAGAGGCCCCAGGGTGCCCCGTGGCCCTCCACCTAGAGGTCTCTGACCCCAGCAAGCTACCCTGGGGTCCACCTCTCTCTCTGGACTTGCAATAGAGGCCCTAGGGTGCCCCCTAGCCCTCCACCTAGGGGCCTCTGACAGCAAGAAGCTCTCCAGGGGTCAACCTCTCTCCCCTGACTTGCAGTATAGGCCGCAGGGTGCCCCCTGGACCTCCACCTAGGGGCCTCTGACCCCAGCAAGCTACCCAGGGGTCCACCTCTCTCCCTGGACTTGCAGTATAGGCCCAAGAGTGCCCCCTGGTACTACACCTAGGGGCCTTTGACCCCAGCAAGCTTCCCAAGGGTCCACATCTCTCCCTAGACTTGTAGTAGAGGCCCCAGGGTGCTCCCTGGCTCTCCACCTAGGGTCCTCTGACCCCAGCAAGCTACCCAGGGGTCAACCTCTCTCCCTGGTCTTGCAGTAGAGGCCCCAGGATGCCCCCTGGCCCTTCATCTAGGGGCCTCTGACCCCAGCAAGCTACTTAGGGGTCCACCTCTCTCCCTGGACTTGCAGTATAGGCCGCAGGGTGCCCCTGGACCTCCACCTAGGGGCCTCTGACCCCAGCAAGCTACCCAGGGGTCCACCTCTCTCCTTGGACTTGCAGTATAGGCCCAAGAGTGCCCCCTGGCCCTCCACCTAGGGGCCTCTGACCACACCAAGATACCCAGGGGTCCACCTCTCTCCCTGGACTTTCTCTATAGGCCCCAAGGTGTCCCCTTGCCTTCAACCTAGGGGCCTCTGACCCCAGCAAGCTAACCAGGGGTCCAGCTCTCTCTGTGGACTTGCAGTATAGGCCTAGGGTGCCCCTTTGCCCTCCACCTAGGGACCTCTGACCCCTGCAAGCTACCCAGGGGTCCACCTCTCTCCCTGGACTTGCAGTATAGGCCCAAGAGTGCCCCCTGGTCCTCCACCTAGGGGCCTTTGACCCCAGCAAGCTTCCCAAGGGTCCACCTCTCTCCCTGGACTTATAGTAGAGGCCCCAGGGTGCTCCCTGGCTCTCCACTTAGGGGCCTCTGACCCCAGCAAGCTACCCAGGGGTCAACCTCTCTCCCTGGTGTTGCAGTAGAGGCCCCAGGATGCCCCCTGGCCCTTCATCTAGGGGCCTCTGACCCCAGCAAGCTACTTAGGGGTCCACCTCTCTCCCTGGACTTGCAGTATAGGCCCAAGAGTGCCTCTGGTACTACACCTAGGGGCCTTTGACCCCAGCAAGCTTCCCAAGGGTCCACATCTCTCCCTGGACTTGTAGTAGAGGCCCCAGGGTGCTCCCTGGCTCTCCACCTAGGGGCCTCTGACCCCAGCAAGCTACCCAGGGGTCAACCTCTCTCCCTGGTCTTGCAGTAGAGGCCCCAGGATGCCCCCTGGCCCTTCATCTAGGGGCCTCTGACCCCAGCAAGCTACTTAGGGGTCCACCTCTCTCCCTGGACTTGCAGTATAGGCCGCAGGGTGCCCCTGGACCTTCACCTAGGGGCCTCTGACCCCAGCAAGCTACCCAGGGGTCCACCTCTCTCCTTGGACTTGCAGTATAGGCCCAAGAGTGCCCCCTGGCCCTCCACCTAGGGGCCTCTGACCCCACCAAGATACCCAGGGGTCCACCTCTCTCCCTGGACTTTCTCTATAGGCCCCAAGGTGTCCCCTTGCCTTCAACCTAGGGGCCTCTGACCCCAGCAAGCTACCTAGGGGTCCACCTCTCTCTCTGGACTTGCAGTATAGGCCGCAGGGTGCCCCCTGGACCTCCACCTAGGGGCCTCTGACCCCACCAAGCTACCCAGGGGTCCACCTCTCTCCCTGGACTTGTAGTAGAGGCCCCAGGGTGCTCCCTGGCTCTCCACCTAGGGGCCTCTTACCCCAGCAAGCTACCCAAAGGTCCACCTCTCTCCCTGGTCTTGCAATAGAGGCCCCAGGATGCCCCCTGGCCCTTCACCTAGGGGCCTCTGACCCCAGCAAGCTACCTAGGGGTCCACCTCTTTCCCTGGACTTGCAGTATAGGCCGCAGGGTGCCCCCTGGCCCTCCACCTAAGGGCCTCTGACCCCACCAAGCTACCCAGGGGTCAACCTCTCTCCCTGGACTTTCTCTATAGGCCCCAAGGTGTCCCCTTGCCTTCAACCTAGGGGCCTCTGACCCCAGCAAGCTAACCAGGGGTCCAGCTCTCTCTGTGGACTTGCAGTATAGGCCTAGGGTGCCCCTTTGCCCTCCACCTAGGGACCTCTGTCCCCAGCAAGCTACCTAGGGGTCCACCTCTCTCCCTGGACTTGCAGTATAGGCCGCAGGGTGCCCCCTGGACCTCCACCTAGGGACCTCTGACCCCAGCAAGCTACCCAGGGGTCCACCTCTCTCCCTGGACTTGCAGTATAGGCCCCAGTGTGCCCCTTGGCCCTCCACCTAGGGGCCTCTTACAGCAGGAAGCTGCCCAGGGGTCCATTTCTCTCCCTGGACTTGCAGTAGAGGCCCCAGGGTGCCCCCTTGCCCTCCACATAGGGGCCCCTGACCCCTGCAAGCTACCCAGGGGTCCACCTCTCTCCCTGGACTTGCAGTATAGGCCCAAGAGTGCCCCCTGGTCCTCCACCTAGGGGCCTTTGACCCCAGCAAGCTTCCCAAGGGTCCACCTCTCTCCCTGGACTTGCATTAGAGGCCACAGCGTACCCCCTGGTCCTTCACCTAGGGGCTTCTGACCCCAGCAAGCTACCCAGGGGTCCACCTCTCTCCCTGGACTTGCAATAGAGGCCCTAGGGTGCCCCCAGGCCCTCCACCTAAGGGCCTCAGACAGCAAGAAGGTCTCCAGGGGTCCACCTCTTTCCCTGGACTTGCAGTATAGGCCCCAGGGTGCCCCCTGGCCATCCACCTAGGGGCCTCTGACCCCAGCAAGCTACCCAGGGGTCCACCTCTCTCCCTGGGCTTGCAGTAGAGAACGCAGGGTGCTCCCTGGCTCTCCACCCAGGGGCCTCTGACCCCAACAAGCTACCCAGTGGTCCACCTCTCAACTTGGACTTGCAGTATAGGCCCAAGAGTGCCCCGTGGCCCTCCACCTAGGGGCCTCTGACCCCACCAAGCTACCCAGGGGACCACCTCTCTCCCTGGACTTGCAGTAGAGGCCCAAGAGTGCCCCCTGGTCCTCCAACCAAGGGGCTTTGACAACAGAAAGCTTCCCAGGGATCCACCTCTCTCCCTGGACTTGCATTAGAGGCCACAGTGTACCCCCTGGTCCTTCACCTAGGGGCTTCTGACCCAAGCAAGCTACCCAGGGGTACACCTCTCTCCCTGGACTTGCAATAGAGGCCCCAGGGTGCCCCGTGGCCCTCCACATAGGGGCCTCTAACCCCAGCAAGTTAACCAAGGGTCCAACCCTCTCCCTGGACTTGCAGTAGAGGCCCCAGGGTGCCCCCTGGCCCTCCATCTAGGGGCTTCTGATCCCAGTAAGCTACCCAGGGGTCCACCTCTCTCCCTGGACTTGCAAAAGAGGCCCAGGGTGCCCCGTGGCCCTCCACCTAGGGGCCTCTGACCCCAGCAAGCTACCCAGGGGTCCGCTTGTCTCCATGGACTTGCAGTTTAGGCCCAAGAGTGCCCCCTGTCCCTCCACCTAGGGGCCTTTGACCCCAGCAAGCTTCCAAGAGTCCACCTCTCTCTCTGGACTTGCAGTAGAGGCCCCAGGGTGCCCCTTGGCCCTTCACCTAGGGGCCTCTGACCCCAGCAAGCTACCCAGGGGTCCAGCTCTCTCTCTGGACTTGCAGTATAGGCCCCAGGGTGCCCCTTTGCACTCCACTTAGGGGCCTCTGACCCCAGCAAGCTACCCAGGGGTCCACCTCTCTCCTTGGACTTGCAGTATAGGCCCAAGAGTGCCCCCTGGCCCTCACATAGGGGCCTCTGACCCCACCAAGCTACCTAGGGGTCCACCTCTGTCCCTGGACTTGCAGTAGAGGCCCAAGAATGCCCCCTGGTCCTCCACCTAGGGGCCTTTGACTCCAGCAAGTTTCCCAGGGGTCCACCTCTCTCCCTGGACTTGCATTAGAGGCCACAGTGTACCCCCTGGTCCTTCACCTAGGGGCTTCTGACCCCAGCAAGCTATCCAGGGGTACACCTCTCTCCCTGGACTTGCAAAAGAGGCCCCAGGGTGCCCCGTGAACCTCCACATAGGGGCCCCTGACCCCAGCAAGCTACCCAGGGGTAGACCTCTCTCCCTGGACTTGCAATAGAGGCCCTAGGGTGCACCTAGCCCTCCACCTAGGGGCCTCTGACAGAAAGAAGCTCTCCAGGGGTCCATTTCTCTCCCTGGACTTGCAGTAGAGGCCCCAGGGTGCCCCCTTGCCCTCCACATAGGGGCCCCTGACCCCTGCAAGCTACCCAGGGGTCCACCTCTCTCCCTGGACTTGCAGTATAGGCCCAAGAGTGCCCCCTGGTCCTCCACCTAAGGGCCTTTGACCCCAGCAAGCTTCCCAAGGGTCCACCTCTCTCCCTGGACTTGCATTAGAGGCCACAGTGTACCCCCTGGTCCTTCACCTAGGGGTTTCTGACCCCAGCAAGCTACCCAGGGGTCCACCTCTCTCCCTGGACTTGCAATAGAGGCCCTAGGGTGCCCCCAGGCCCTCCACCTAGGGGCCTCAGACAGCAAGAAGGTCTCCAGGGGTCCACTTCTCTCCCTGGACTTGCAGTATAGGCCCCAGGGTGCCCCCTGGCCATCCAACGAGGGGCCTCTGACCCCAGCAAGCTACCCAGGGGTCCACCTCTCTCCCTGGGCTTGCAGTAGAGAACCCAGGGTGCTCCCTGGCTCTCCACCCAGGGGCCTCTGACCCCAGCAAGCTACCCAGGGGTCCACCTCTCAACTTGGACTTGCAGTATAGGCCCAAGAGTGCCCCGTGGCCCTCCACCTAGGGGCCTCTGACCCCACCAAGCTACCCAGGGGACCACCTCTCTCCCTGGACTTGCAGTAGAGGCCCAAGAGTGCCCCCTGGTCCTCCACCTAGGGGGCATTGACAACAGAAAGCTTCCCAGGGATCCACCTCTCTCCCTGGACTTGCATTAGAGGCCACAGTGTACCCCCTGGTCCTTCACCTAGGGGCTTCTGACCCCAGCAAGCTACCCAGGGGTACACCTCTCTCCCTGCACTTGCAATAGAGGCCCCAGGGTGCCCCGTGGCCCTCCACATAGGGGCCCCTGAACCCAGCAAGCTACCCAGGGGTCCACCTCTCTCCCTGGACTTGCAGTAGAGGCCCTAGGGTGCCCCCAAGGCCTCCACCTAGGGGCCTCTGACCCCAGCAAGCTACCCATGGGTCCACCTCTCTCCCTGGACTTGCAGTAGAGGCAACAGGGTGCCACCTGGCCCTCCACCTAGGGGCCTCTAACCCCAGCAAGTTAACCAAGGGTCCAACTCTCTCCCTGGACTTGCAGTAGAGGCCCCAGGGTGCCCCCTGGCCCTACATCTAGGGGCCTCTGACCCCAGCAAGCTACACAAGGGTCCAACTCTCTCCCTGGACTTGCAGTAGAGGCCACAGTGTACCCCCTGGTCCTTCACCTAGGGGCTTCTGATCCTAGTAAGCAACCCAGGGGTCCACCTCTCTCCCTGGACTTGCAGTAGAGGCCACAGTGTACCCCCTGGTCCTTCACCTAGGGGCTTCTGATCCCAGTAAGCTACCCAGGGGTCCACCTCTCTCCCTGGACTTGCAAAAGAGGCCCAGAGTGCCCCCTGTCCCTCCCCCTAGGGGCCTTTGACCCCAGCAAGCTACCCAGGGGTCCACCTCTCTCCCTGGACTTGCAATAGAGGCCCCAGGGTGCCCCGTGGCCCTCCACCTAGAGGTCTCTGACCCCAGCAAGCTACCCTGGGGTCCACCTCTCTCTCTGGACTTGCAATAGAGGCCCTAGGGTGCCCCCTAGCCCTCCACCTAGGGGCCTCTGACAGCAAGAAATTCTCCAGGGGTCAACCTCTCTCCCCTGACTTGCAGTATAGGCCGCAGGGTGCCCCCTGGACCTTTACCTAGGGGCCTCTGACCCCAGCAAGCTACCCAGGGGTCCACCTCTCTCCCTGGACTTGCAATAGAGGTCACAGTGTACCCCATGGTCCTTCACCTAGTGGCTTCTGACCCCAGCAAGCTACCCAGGGGTCCACCTCTGTCCCTGGACTTGCAATAGAGGCCTAAGGGTGCCCCGTGGCCCTCCACCTAGAGGCCTCTGACCCCAGCAAGCTACCCTTGGGTCCACCTCTCTCTCTGGACTTGCAATAGAGGCCCTAGGGTGCCCCCTAGCCCTCCACCTAGGGGCCTCTGACAGCAAGAAGCTCTCCAGGGGTCAACCTCTCTCCCCTGACTTGCAGTATAGGCCCAAGAGTGCCCCCTGGTACTACACCTAGGGGCCTTTGACCCCAGCAAGCTTCCCAAGGGTCCACATCTCTCCCTAGACTTGTAGTAGAGGCCCCAGGGTGCTCCCTGGCTCTCCACCTAGGGGCCTCTGACCCCAGCAAGCTACCCAGGGGTCAACCTCTCTCCCTGGTCTTGCAGTAGAGGCCCCAGGATGCCCCCTGGCCCTTCATCTAGGGGCCTCTGACCCCAGCAAGCTACTTAGGGGTCCACCTCTCTCCCTGGACTTGCAGTATAGGCCGCAGGGTGCCCCTGGACCTCCACCTAGGGGCCTCTGACCCCAGCAAGCTACCCAGGGGTCTACCTCTCTCCTTGGACTTGCAGTATAGGCCCAAGAGTGCCCCCTGGCCCTCCACCTAGGGGCCTCTGACCACACCAAGATACCCAGGGGTCCACCTCTCTCCCTGGACTTTCTCTATAGGCCCCAAGGTGTCCCCTTGCCTTCAACCTAGGGGCCTCTGACCCCAGCAAGCTAACCAGGGGTCCAGCTCTCTCTGTGGACTTGCAGTATAGGCCTAGGGTGCCCCTTTGCCCTCCACCTAGGGACCTCTGACCCCTGCAAGCTACCCAGGGGTCCACCTCTCTCCCTGGACTTGCAGTATAGGCCCAAGAGTGCCCCCTGGTCCTCCACCTAGGGGCCTTTGACCCCAGCAAGCTTCCCAAGGGTCCACCTCTCTCCCTGGACTTATAGTAGAGGCCCCAGGGTGCTCCCTGGCTCTCCACTTAGGGGCCTCTGACCCCAGCAAGCTACCCAGGGGTCAACCTCTCTCCCTGGTCTTGCAGTAGAGGCCCCAGGATGCCCCCTGGCCCTTCATCTAGGGGCCTCTGACCCCAGCAAGCTACTTAGGGGTCCACCTCTCTCCCTGGACTTGCAGTATAGGCCCAAGAGTGCCTCTGGTACTACACCTAGGGGCCTTTGACCCCAGCAAGCTTCCCAAGGGTCCACATCTCTCCCTGGACTTGTAGTAGAGGCCCCAGGGTGCTCCCTGGCTCTCCACCTAGGGGCCTCTGACCCCAGCAAGCTACCCAGGGGTCAACCTCTCTCCCTGGTCTTGCAGTAGAGGCCCCAGGATGCCCCCTGGCCCTTCATCTAGGGGCCTCTGACCCCAGCAAGCTACTTAGGGGTCCACCTCTCTCCCTGGACTTGCAGTATAGGCCGCAGGGTGCCCCTGGACCTTCACCTAGGGGCCTCTGACCCCAGCAAGCTACCCAGGGGTCCACCTCTCTCCTTGGACTTGCAGTATAGGCCCAAGAGTGCCCCCTGGCCCTCCACCTAGGGGCCTCTGACCCCACCAAGATACCCAGGGGTCCACCTCTCTCCCTGGACTTTCTCTATAGGCCCCAAGGTGTCCCCTTGCCTTCAACCTAGGGGCCTCTGACCCCAGCAAGCTACCTAGGTGTCCACCTCTCTCTCTGGACTTGCAGTATAGGCCGCAGGGTGCCCCCTGGACCTCCACCTAGGGGCCTCTGACCCCACCAAGCTACCCAGGGGTCCACCTCTCTCCCTGGACTTGTAGTAGAGGCCCCAGGGTGCTCCCTGGCTCTCCACCTAGGGGCCTCTTACCCCAGCAAGCTACCCAGAGGTCCACCTCTCTCCCTGGTCTTGCAATAGAGGCCCCAGGATGCCCCCTGGCCCTTCACCTAGGGGCCTCTGACCCCAGCAAGCTACCTAGGGGTCCGCCTCTTTCCCTGGACTTGCAGTATAGGCCGCAGGGTGCCCCCTGGCCCTCCACCTAAGGGCCTCTGACCCCACCAAGCTACCCAGGGGTCCACCTCTCTCCCTGGACTTTCTCTATAGGCCCCAAGGTGTCCCCTTGCCTTCAACCTAGGGGCCTCTGACCCCAGCAAGCTAACCAGGGGTCCAGCTCTCTCTGTGGACTTGCAGTATAGGCCTAGGGTGCCCCTTTGCCCTCCACCTAGGGACCTCTGTCCCCAGCAAGCTACCTAGGGGTCCACCTCTCTCCCTGGACTTGCAGTATAGGCCGCAGGGTGCCCCCTGGACCTCCACCTAGGGACCTCTGACCCCAGCAAGCTACCCAGGGGTCCACCTCTCTCCCTGGACTTGCAGTATAGGCCCCAGTGTGCCCCTTGGCCCTCCACCTAGGGGCCTCTTACAGCAGGAAGCTGCCCAGGGGTCCATTTCTCTCCCTGGACTTGCAGTAGAGGCCCCAGGGTGCCCCCTTGCCCTCCACATAGGGGCCCCTGACCCCTGCAAGCTACCCAGGGGTCCACCTCTCTCCCTGGACTTGCAGTATAGGCCCAAGAGTGCCCCCTGGTCCTCCACCTAGGGGCCTTTGACCCCAGCAAGCTTCCCAAGGGTCCACCTCTCTCCCTGGACTTGCATTAGAGGCCACAGCGTACCCCCTGGTCCTTCACCTAGGGGCTTCTGACCCCAGCAAGCTACCCAGGGGTCCACCTCTCTCCCTGGACTTGCAATAGAGGCCCTAGGGTGCCCCCAGGCCCTCCACCTAGGGGCCTCAGACAGCAAGAAGGTCTCCAGGGGTCCACCTCTCTCCCTGGACTTGCAGTATAGGCCCCAGGGTGCCCCCTGGCCATCCACCTAGGGGCCTCTGACCCCAGCAAGCTACCCAGGAGTCCACCTCTCTCCCTGGGCTTGCAGTAGAGAACGCAGGGTGCTCCCTGGCTCTCCACCCAGGGGCCTCTGACCCCAACAAGCTACCCAGTGGTCCACCTCTCAACTTGGACTTGCAGTATAGGCCCAAGAGTGCCCCGTGGCCCTCCACCTAGGGGCCTCTGACCCCACCAAGCTACCCAGGGGACCACCTCTCTCCCTGGACTTGCAGTAGAGGCCCAAGAGTGCCCCCTGGTCCTCCAACCAAGGGGCTTTGACAACAGAAAGCTTCCCAGGGATCCACCTCTCTCCCTGGACTTGCATTAGAGGCCACAGTGTACCCCCTGGTCCTTCACCTAGGGGCTTCTGACCCCAGCAAGCTACCCAGGGGTACACCTCTCTCCCTGGACTTGCAATAGAGGCCCCAGGGTGCCCCGTGGCCCTCCACATAGGGGCCTCTAACCCCAGCAAGTTAACCAAGGGTCCAACCCTCTCCCTGGACTTGCAGTAGAGGCCCCAGGGTGCCCCCTGGCCCTCCATCTAGGGGCTTCTGATGTCAGTAAGCTACCCAGGGGTCCACCTCTCTCCCTGGACTTGCAAAAGAGGCCCAGGGTGCCCCGTGGCCCTCCACCTAGGGGCCTCTGACCCCAGCAAGCTACCCAGGGGTCCGCTTGTCTCCATGGACTTGCAGTTTAGGCCCAAGAGTGCCCCCTGTCCCTCCACCTAGGGGCCTTTGACCCCAGCAAGCTTCCAAGAGTCCACCTCTCTCTCTGGACTTGCAGTAGAGGCCCCAGGGTGCCCCTTGGCCCTTCACCTAGGGGCCTCTGACCCCAGCAAGCTACCCAGGGGTCCAGCTCTCTCTCTGGACTTGCAGTATAGGCCCCAGGGTGCCCCTTTGCACTCCACTTAGGGGCCTCTGACCCCAGCAAGCTACCCAGGGGTCCACCTCTCTCCTTGGACTTGCAGTATAGGCCCAAGAGTGCCCCCTGGCCCTCACATAGGGGCCTCTGACCCCACCAAGCTACCTAGGGGTCCACCTCTGTCCCTGGACTTGCAGTAGAGGCCCAAGAATGCCCCCTGGTCCTCCACCTAGGGGCCTTTGACCCCAGCAAGTTTCCCAGGGGTCCACCTCTCTCCCTGGACTTGCATTAGAGGCCACAGTGTACCCCCTGGTCCTTCACCTAGGGGCTTCTGACCCCAGCAAGCTATCCAGGGGTACACCTCTCTCCCTGGACTTGCAAAAGAGGCCCCAGGGTGCCCCGTGAACCTCCACATAGGGGCCCCTGACCCCAGCAAGCTACCCAGGGGTAGACCTCTCTCCCTGGACTTGCAATAGAGGCCCTAGGGTGCACCTAGCCCTCCACCTAGGGGCCTCTGACAGAAAGAAGCTCTTCAGGGGTCCATTTCTCTCCCTGGACTTGCAGTAGAGGCCCCAGGGTGCCCCCTTGCCCTCCACATAGGGGCCCCTGACCCCTGCAAGCTACCCAGGGGTCCACCTCTCTCCCTGGACTTGCAGTATAGGCCCAAGAGTGCCCCCTGGTCCTCCACCTAAGGGCCTTTGACCCCAGCAAGCTTCCCAAGGGTCCACCTCTCTCCCTGGACTTGCATTAGAGGCCACAGTGTACCCCCTGGTCCTTCACCTAGGGGTTTCTGACCCCAGCAAGCTACCCAGGGGTCCACCTCTCTCCCTGGACTTGCAATAGAGGCCCTAGGGTGCCCCCAGGCCCTCCACCTAGGGGCCTCAGACAGCAAGAAGGTCTCCAGGGGTCCACTTCTCTCCCTGGACTTGCAGTATAGGCCCCAGGGTGCCCCCTGGCCATCCAACGAGGGGCCTCTGACCCCAGCAAGCTACCCAGGGGTCCACCTCTCTCCCTGGGCTTGCAGTAGAGAACCCAGGGTGCTCCCTGGCTCTCCACCCAGGGGCCTCTGACCCCAGCAAGCTACCCAGGGGTCCACCTCTCAACTTGGACTTGCAGTATAGGCCCAAGAGTGCCCCGTGGCCCTCCACCTAGGGGCCTCTGACCCCACCAAGCTACCCAGGGGACCACCTCTCTCCCTGGACTTGCAGTAGAGGCCCAAGAGTGCCCCCTGGTCCTCCACCTAGGGGGCATTGACAACAGAAAGCTTCCCAGGGATCCACCTCTCTCCCTGGACTTGCATTAGAGGCCACAGTGTACCCCCTGGTCCTTCACCTAGGGGCTTCTGACCCCAGCAAGCTACCCAGGGGTACACCTCTCTCCCTGCACTTGCAATAGAGGCCCCAGGGTGCCCCGTGGCCCTCCACATAGGGGTCCCTGAACCCAGCAAGCTACCCAGGGGTCCACCTCTCTCCCTGGACTTGCAGTAGAGGCCCTAGGGTGCCCCCAAGGCCTCCACCTAGGGGCCTCTGACCCCAGCAAGCTACCCATGGGTCCACCTCTCTCCCTGGACTTGCAGTAGAGGCAACAGGGTGCCACCTGGCCCTCCACCTAGGGGCCTCTAACCCCAGCAAGTTAACCAAGGGTCCAACTCTCTCCCTGGACTTGCAGTAGAGGCCCCAGGGTGCCCCCTGGCCCTACATCTAGGGGCCTCTGACCCCAGCAAGCTACACAAGGGTCCAACTCTCTCCCTGGACTTGCAGTAGAGGCCACAGTGTACCCCCTGGTCCTTCACCTAGGGGCTTCTGATCCCAGTAAGCAACCCAGGGGTCCACCTCTCTCCCTGGACTTGCAGTAGAGGCCACAGTGTACCCCCTGGTCCTTCACCTAGGGGCTTTTGATCCCAGTAAGCTACCCAGGGGTCCACCTCTCTCCCTGGACTTGCAAAAGAGGCCCAGAGTGCCCCCTGTCCCTCCCCCTAGGGGCCTTTGACCCCAGCAAGCTTCCAAGAGTCCACCTCTCTCTCTGGACTTGCAGTAGAGGCCCCAGGGTGCCCCTTGGCCCTTCACCTAGGGGCCTCTGACCCCAGCAAGCTACCCAGGGGTCCACCTCTCTCCTTGGACTTGCAGTATAGGCCCAAGAGTGCCCCCTGGCCCTCACAAAGGGGCCTCTGACCCCACCAAGCTACCCAGGGGTCCACCTCTCTCCCTGGACTTACAGTAGAGGCCCAAGAGTGCCCCCTGGTCCTCCACCTAGGGGCCTTTGACCCCAGCAAGTTTCTCAGGGGTCCACCTCTCTCCCTGGACTTGCAGTAGTGGGCCCAGGATGCTCCCTTGCCCTCCACCTAGGGGCCTCTGACCCCAGCTAGCTACCCAGGGGTCCACCCCTCTCCCTGGACTTGCAGTATAGGCCCCAGGGTGCCCCCTTGCCCTCAAGCTAGGGGCCTCTGACCCCAGCAAGCTACCCAGGGGTCCAGCTCTCTGTCTGGACTTGCAGTATAGGCCCCAGGGTGCCCTTTGGCCCTCCACCTAGGGGCATCTGACACCAGCAAGCTACACGGGGGTCCACCGCTTTCCCTGGACTTGCAGTATAGGCCACAGGGTGACCCATTGTCCTCCATCTAGAGGCATCTGACCCCAGCAAGCTACCCAGGGGTCCTCCTCTTTACCTGGACTTGCAGTATAGGCCCCAGGGTTTCCCCTTGCCCTCCACCTAGGGTTCTCTGACACCAGCAAGCTAATTAGGGGTCCACCTCTCTCCCAGGACTTGCAGTAGAGGCCCCAGGGTGCCCCCTGGACCTCCACCTAGGGGCCCCTGACCCCTGCAAGCTACCCAGGGGTCCACCTGTCTCATTGGACTTGCAGTATAGGCCCAAGAGTGCCCCCTGGTCCTCCACCTATGGGCCTTTGACATCAGCAAGCTTCCCAGGGGTCCACCTCTCTCCCTGGACTTGCATTAGAGGCCACAGTGCACCCCCTGGTCCTTCACCTAGGGGCTTCAGACCCCAGCAAGCTACCCAGGGGTCCACATCTCTCCCTGGACTTGCAATAGAGGCCCTAGGGTGCCCCCTGGCCCTCCACCTAGGGGCCTCTGACAGCAAGAAGCTCTCCAGGGGTCCACCTCTCTCCCTGGACTTGCAGTAGAGGCCCCAGGGTGCCCCCGGGCCCTCCACCTAGGGTTCTCTGACCCCAGCAAGCTACCCAGGGGTCCACCTCTCTCCCTGGACTTGCAGTAGAGGCCACAGGGTGCTCCCTGGCCCTCCACCTAAGGGCCTCTGACCCCAACAAGCTACCCAGGGGTCCACCTCTATCCTTGGTCTTGCAGTATAGGCCCAAGAGTGCCCCCTGGCCCTCCACCTAGGGGCCTTTGACCCCACCAAGTTCCCAGGGGACCACCTCTCTCCCTGGACTTGCAGTATAGGCCCAAGAGTGCCCCCTGGTCCTCCACTTAGGGGCCTTTGACCCAAGCAAGCTTCCCAGGGGTCCACCTCTCTCCCTGGACTTGCATTAGAGACCACAGTGTACCCCCTGGTCCTTCACCCAGGGGCTTCTGACCCCAGCAAGCTACCCAGGGGTCCACCTCTTTCCCTGAACTTGCAATAGAGGCCCCAGGGTGCCCCGTGGCCCTCCACCGAGAGGCATCTGACCCCAGCAAGCTACCCTGGGGTCCACCTCTCTCCCTGGACTTGCAATAGAGGCCCTAGGGTGCCCCCTGGCCCTCCACCTAGGGGCCTCTGACAGCTAGAAGTTCTCCAGGGGTCCACCTCTCTCCCTGGACTTGCAGTAGAGCCCCTAGGGTGCCCCCTGGCCCTCCACCTAGGGGCCTCTTACAGCAGGAAGCTGCCCAGAGGTCCATCTCTCTCCCTGGACTTGCAGTAGAGGCCCCAGGGTGCCCCCTGGCCCTCCACCTAGGGGCCTCTGACCTCAGCAAGCTACCCTCGGGTCCACCTCTCTCTCTGGACTTGCAATAGAGGCCCTGGGGTGCCCCCTGGCCCTCCACCTAGGGGCCCCTGACCCCTGCAAGCTACCCAGGGGTCCACCTCTCTCCCTGGACTTGCAGTATAGGCCCAAGAATGCCCCCTGGTCCTCCACCTATGGGCCTTTGACATCAGCAAGCCTCCCAGGGGTCCACCTCTTTCCCTGGACTTGCAATTAGAGGCCACAGTGCACCCCTGGTCCTTCACCTAGGGGCTTCTGACCCCAGCAAGCTACCCAGGGGTCCACCTCTCTCCCTGGACTTGCAAAAGAGGCCCTAGGGTGCCCCCTGGCCCTCCACCTAGGGGCCTTTGACAGCAAGAAGTTCTCTAGGGCTCCACCTCTCTCCCTGGACTTGCAGTAGAGGCCCCAGGGTGCCCCCTGGCCCTCCACCTAGGGGCCTCTGACCCCAGCAAGCTACCCAGGGGTCCACTTCTCTCCTTGGACTTGCAGTATAGGCCCAAGAGTGCCCCCTGGCCCTCCACCTAGGGGCGTCTGACCCAACTTAGCTACCCAGGGGTCAACCTCTCTCCCTGGACTTGCAGTATAGGCCCAAGAGTGCCCCTTGGTCCTCGATATAGGGGCCTTTGACCCCAGCAAGCTTCACAGGGGTCCACCTCTCTCCCTGGACTTGCATTAGAGGCCACAGTGTACCCCATGGTCCTTCACGTAGGGGCTTCTGACCCCAGCAAGCTACCCAGGGGTCCACCTCTCTCCCTGGACTTGCAATAGAGGCCCCAGGGTGCCCCGTGGCCCTCCACCTAGAGGCCTCTGACCCCAGCAAGCTACCCAGGGGTCCACCTCTCTCCTTGGACTTGCAGTATAGGCCCAAGAGTGCCCCCTGGCCCTCCACCTAGGGGCCTCAGACCCCACTATGCAACCCAGGGGTCCACCTCTCTCCCTGGACTTGCAGTATATGCCCAAGAGTGCCTGTTGGTCCTCCACCTAGGGGCCTTTGACCCCAGCAAGCCTCCCAGGGGTCCACCTCTCTCCCTGGACTTGCATTAGAGGCCACAGTGTACCCCATGGTCCTTCACCTAGGGGCTTCTGACCCCAGCAAGCTACCCAGGGGTCCACCTCTCTCCCTGGACTTGCAATAGAGGCCCCAGGGTGCCCCATGGCCCTCCACCTAGAGGCCTCTGACCCCAGCAAGCTACCCTGGGGTCCACCTCTCTCTCTGGACTTGCAATAGAGGCCCTAGGGTGCACCTAGCCCTCCACCTAGGGGCCTCTGACAGTAAGAAGCTCTCCAGGGGTCAACCTCTCTCCCTTGACTTGCAGTATAGGCCGCAGGGTGCCCCCTGGACCTCCACCTAGGGGCCTCTGACCCCAGCAAGCTACCCAGGGGTCCACCTCTCGCTCTGGACTTGCAGTAGAGGCCTAAGGGTGCCCCCTGGCCCTCCACCTAGGGGTCTCTGACCCCAGCAAGCTACCCAGGGGTCCACCTCTCTCCATGGACTTGCAATAGAGGCCACAGTGTACCCCCTGGTCCTTCACTTAGGGGCTTCTGATCCCAGCAAGCTACCCAGGGGTCCACCTCTCTCCCTGGACTTGCAATAGAGGCCCCAGGGTGCCCCGTGGCCCTCCACCTAGAGGCCTCTGACCCCAGCAAGCTACCCTGGGGTCCACCTCTGTCTTTGGACTTGCAGTAGAGGCCCTAGGGTGCCCCCTAGCCTTCCACCTAGTAGCCTCTGAAAGCAAGAAGCTCTCCGGGGGTCCACCTCTCTCCCTGGACTTGCAGTAGAGGCCCCAGGATGCCCCCTTGCCCTCCACCTAGAGGCCTCTGACCCCAGCAAACTACCTAGGGGTCCACCTCTCTCCCTGGACTTGCAATAGAGGCCCCAGGGTGCCCCGTGGCCCTCCACCTAGAGGCCTCTGACCCCAGCAAGCTACCCAGGCGTCCACATCTCTCCCTGGACTTGCAGTATAGGCCCCAGTGTGCCCCCTGGCCCTCCAACTAGGGGCCTCTGACAGCAAGGCGCTCTAGGGGTCGACCTTTCTCCCTGGACTTGCAGTAGGGGCCCCAGGGTTCCCCCTGTTCCTCCACATAGGGGCCTCTGACCCCTGCAAGCTACACAGGGGTCCACCTCTCTCCTTGGACTTGCAGTAGTGGGCCCAGGGTGCTCCCTTGCCCTCCACCTAGGGGCCTCTGACCCCAGCTAGCTACCCAGGGGTCCACCCCTCTCCCTGGACTTGCAGTATAGGCCCCAGGGTGCCCCCTTGCCCTCAACCTAGGGGCCTCTGACCCCAGCAAGCTACCCAGGGGTCCAGCTCTCTGTCTGGACTTGCAGTATAGGCCCCAGGGTGCGCTTTTGCCCTCCACCTAGGGGCCTCTGACACCAGCAAGCTACACGGGGGTCCACCTCTTTCCCTGGACTCGCAGTATAGGCCACAGGGTGACCCATTGCCCTCCACCTAGGGGCATCTGACCCCAGCAAGCTACCCAGGGGTCCTCCTCTTTACCTGGACTTGCAGTATAGGCCCCAGGGTGCCCCCTTGCCCTCCACCTAGGGTCCTCTGACACCAGCAAGCTACTTAGGGGTCCACGTCTCTCCCAGGACTTGCAGTAGAGGCCCCAGGGTGCCCCCTGGACCTCCATCTAGGGGCCTCTGACCCCAGCAAGCTATCCAGGGGTCCACCTCTCTCCCTGGACTTGCCATAGAGGCCCTAGGGTGCCCCCTGGCCCTCCACCTAGGGGCCTTTGACAGCAAGAAGTTCTCCAGGGCTCCACCTCTCTCCCTGGACTTGCAGTAGAGGCCCCAGGGTGCCCCCTGGCCCTCCACCTAGGGGCCTCTTACAGCAGGAAGCTGCCCAGGGGTCCATCTCTCTCCCTGGACTTGCAGTAGACGCCCCAGGGTGCCCCCTTGCCCTCCACCTAGACGCCTCTGACCCCAGCAAGCTACCCAGGGGTCCACTTCTCTCCTTGGACTTGCAGTATAGGCCCAAGAGTGCCCCCTGGCCCTCCACCTAGGGGCGTCTGACCCAACTTAGCTACCCAGGGGTCAACCTCTCTCCCTGGACTTGCAGTATAGGCCCAAGAGTGCCCCTTGGTCCTCGATATAGGGGCCTTTGACCCCAGCAAGCTTCACAGGGGTCCACCTCTCTCCCTGGACTTGCATTAGAGGCCACAGTGTACCCCATGGTCCTTCACGTAGGGGCTTCTGACCCCAGCAAGCTACCCAGGGGTCCAACTCTCTCTTTGGACTTGCAGTATAGGCCCAAGAGTGCCCCCTGGCCCTCCACCTAGGGGCCTCAGACCCCACTATGCAACCCAGGGGTCCACCTCTCTCCCTGGGCTTGCAGTATATGCCCAAGAGTGCCTGTTGGTCCTCCACCTAGGGGCCTTTGACCCCAGCAAGCCTCCCAGGGGTCCACCTCTCTCCCTGGACTTGCATTAGAGGCCACAGTGTACCCCATGGTCCTTCACCTAGGGGCTTCTGACCCCAGCAAGCTACCCAGGGGTCCACCTCTCTCCCTGGACTTGCAATAGAGGCCCCAGGGTGCCCCGTGGCCCTCCACCTAGGGGCCTCTGACCCCAGCAAGCTACCCAGGGGTCCACCTCTCTCTCTGGACTTGCAGTAGAGGCCTAAGGGTGCCCCCTGGCCCTCCACCTAGGGGTCTCTGTCCCCAGCAAGCTACCCAGGGGTCCACCTCTCTCCATGGACTTGCAATAGAGGCCACAGTGTACCCCCTGGTCCTTCACTTAGGGGCTTCTGATCCCAGCAAGCTACCCAGGGGTCCACCTCTCTCCCTGGACTTGCAATAGAGGCCCCAGGGTGCCCCGTGGCCCTCCACCTAGAGGCCTCTGACCCCAGCAAACTACCTAGGGGTCCACCTCTCTGTCTCTGTCTCTGTCTCTGGACTTGCAGTAGAGGCCCTAGGGTGCCCCCTAGCCTTCCACCTAGTAGCCTCTGAAAGCAAGAAGCTCTCCGGGGGTCCACCTCTCTCCCTGGACTTGCAGTAGAGGCCCCAGGATGCCCCCTTGCCCTCCACCTAGAGGCCTCTGACCCCAGCAAACTACCTAGGGGTCCACCTCTCTCCCTGGACTTGCAATAGAGGCCCCAGGGTGCCCCGTGGCCCTCCACCTAGAGGCCTCTGACCCCAGCAAGCTACCCAGGCGTCCACATCTCTCCCTGGACTTGCAGTATAGGCCCCAGTGTGCCCCCTGGCCCTCCAACTAGGGGCCTCTGACAGCAAGGCGCTCTAGGGGTCGACCTTTCTCCCTGGACTTGCAGTAGGGGCCCCAGGGTTCCCCCTGTTCCTCCACATAGGGGCCTCTGACCCCTGCAAGCTACACAGGGGTCCACCTCTCTTCTTGGACTTGCAGTAGTGGGCCCAGGGTGCTCCCTTGCCCTCCACCTAGGGGCCTCTGACCCCAGCTAGCTACCCAGGGGTCCACCCCTCTCCCTGGACTTGCAGTATAGGCCCCAGGGTGCCCCCTTGCCCTCAACCTAGGGGCCTCTGACCCCAGCAAGCTACCCAGGGGTCCAGCTCTCTGTCTGGACTTGCAGTATAGGCCCCAGGGTGCCCTTTGGCCCTCCACCTAGGGGCCTCTGACACCAGCAAGCTACACGGGGGTCCACCTCTTTCCCTGGACTCGCAGTATAGGCCACAGGGTGACCCATTGCCCTCCACCTAGGGGCATCTGACCCCAGCAAGCTACCCAGGGGTCCTCCTCTTTACCTGGACGTGCAGTATAGGCCCCAGGGTGCCCCCTTGCCCTCCACCTAGGGTCCTCTGACACCAGCAAGCTACTTAGGGGTCCACCTCTCTCCCAGGACTTGCAGTAGAGGCCCCAGGGTGCCCCCTGGACCTCCATCTAGGGGCCTCTGACCCCAGCAAGCTATCCAGGGGTCCACCTCTCTCCCTGGACTTGCAGTAAAGGCCCAAAAGTGCCCCCTGGCCCTCCACCTGAGGGCCCTTGACCCCAGCAAGCTTCCCAGGGGTCCTCCTCTATCCCTGGACTTGAAGTAGAGGCCACAGTATACCCCCTGGTCCTTCACTTAGAGGCTTCTGACCCCAGCAAGCTACCCAGGGAACCAGCTCTCTCCCTGGACTTGCAGTATAGGCCCAAGAGTGTCCCCTGGCCCTCCACATAGGGGCGTCTGTCCCCAGCAGGCTACACAGGGGTCCACCTCTCTCCCTGGACTTGCAGTATAGGCCCCAGGGTGCCCCTGGACCTCCATCTAGGGGCCTCTGACCCCAGCAAGCTATCCAGGGTTCCACCTCTCTCCCAGGACTTGCAGTATAGCCCCTAGGGTGCCCCAAGGCCCTCCACCTAGGGGCCTCTGACCCCAGCTAGCTACCCAGGTGTCCACCTTTATCCCTGGACTTGCAGTAAAAGCCCCAGGGTGCCCCCTGGCCCTCCACCTAGGGGCCCCTGACCCCTGCAAGCTACCCAGGGGTCCATCTCTCTCCCTGGACTTGCAGTATAGGCCCAAGAATGCCCCCTGGCCCTCCACCTAGGGGCGTCTGACCCCAGCAAGCTACCCAGGGGTCCACCTCTCACCCTGGACTTGCATTAGAGGTCCCAGGGTGCTCCCTGGCCCTCCAACTAGGGGACTCTGACCCCAGCAAGCTACCTAGGGGTCCACTTCTCTCCCTGGACTTGCAGTTTAGGCCCCAGGGTGCCCCCTTGCCCTCCACCTAGGGTCCTCTGACACCAGCAAGCTACTTAGGGGTCCACCTCTCTCCCAGGACTTGCAGTAGAGGCCCCAGGGTGCCCCCTGGACCTCCATCTAGGGGCCTCTGACCCCAGCAAGCTATCCAGGGGTCCACCTCTCTCCCTGGACTTGCAATAGAGGCCCTAGGGTGCCCCCTGGCCCTCCACCTAGGGGCCTTTGACAGCAAGAAGTTCTCCAGGGCTCCACCTCTCTCCCTGGACTTGCAGTAGAGGCCCCAGGGTGCCCCCTGGCCCTCCACCTAGGGGCCTCTTACAGCAGGAAGCTGCCCAGGGGTCATTCTCTCTCCCTGGACTTGCAGTAGATGCCCCAGGGTGCCCCCTTGCCCCCCACCTAGAGGCCTCTGACCCCAGCAAGCTACCCAGGGGTCCACTTCTCTCCTTGGACTTGCAGTATAGGCCCAAGAGTGCCCCCTGGCCCTCCACCTAGGGGCGTCTGACCCAACTTAGCTACCCAGGGGTCAACCTCTCTACCTGGACTTGCAGTATAGGCCCAAGAGTGCCCCTTGGTCCTCGATATAGGGGCCTTTGACCCCAGCAAGCTTCACAGGGGTCCACCTCTCTCCCTGGACTTGCATTAGAGGCCACAGTGTACCCCATGGTCCTTCACGTAGGGGCTTCTGACCCCAGCAAGCTACCCAGGGGTCCACCTCTCTCCCTGGACTTGCAATAGAGGCCCCAGGGTGCCCCGTGGCCCTCCACCTAGAGGCCTCTGACCCCAGCAAGCTACCCAGGGGTCCACCTCTCTCCTTGGACTTGCAGTATAGGCCCAAGAGTGCCCCCTGGCCCTCCACCTAGGGGCCTCAGACCCCACTATGCAACCCAGGGGTCCACCTCTCTAACCTGGACTTGCAGTATATGCCCAAGAGTGCCTGTTGGTCCTCCACCTAGGGGCCTTTGACCCCAGCAAGCCTCCCAGGGGTCCACCTCTCTCCCTGGACTTGCATTAGAGGCCACAGTGTACCCCATGGTCCTTCACCTAGGGGCTTCTGACCCCAGCAAGCTACCCAGGGGTCCACCTCTCTCCCTGGACTTGCAATAGAGGCCCCAGGGTGCCCCGTGGCCCTCCACCTAGAGGCCTCTGACCCCAGCAAGCTACCCTGGGGTCCACCTCTCTCTCTGGACTTGCAATAGAGGCCCTAGGGTGCACCTAGCCCTCCACCTAGGGGCCTCTGACAGTAAGAAGCTCTCCAGGGGTCAACCTCTCTCCCTTGACTTGCAGTATAGGCCGCAGGGTGCCCCCTGGACCTCCACCTAGGGGCCTCTGACCCCAGCAAGCTACCCAGGGGTCCACCTCTCTCTCTGGACTTGCAGTAGAGGCCTAAGGGTGCCCCCTGGCCCTCCACCTAGGGGTCTCTGACCCCAGCAAGCTACCCAGGGGTCCACCTCTCTCCATATACTTGCAATAGAGGCCACAGTGTACCCCCTGGTCCTTCACTTAGGGGCTTCTGATCCCAGCAAGCCACCCAGGGGTCCACCTCTCTCCCTGAACTTGCAGTATAATCCCAAGAGTGCCCCCTGGTCCTCCACCTATTGACCTCTGACCACAGCAAGCTACCTTGATGTCCACCTCTCTCCCTGGACTTGCAATAGAGGCCCTAGGGTGCCCCCTGGACCTCCATCTAGGGGCCTCTGACCCCAGCAAGCTATCCAGGGGTCCACCTCTCTCCCTGGACTTGCAGTAAAGGCCCAAAAGTGCCCCCTGGCCCTCCACCTGAGGGCCCTTGACCCCAGCAAGCTTCCCAGGGGTCCTCCTCTATCCCTGGACTTGAAGTAGAGGCCACAGTATACCCCCTGGTCCTTCACTTAGAGGCTTCTGACCCCAGCAAGCTACCCAGGGAACCAGCTCTCTCCCTGGACTTGCAGTATAGGCCCAAGAATGTCCCCTGGCCCTCCACATAGGGGCGTCTGTCCCCAGCAGGCTACACAGGGGTCCACCTCTCTCCCTGGACTTGCAGTATAGGCCCCAGGGTGCCCCTGGACCTCCATCTAGGGGCCTCTGACCCCAGCAAGCTATCCAGGGTTCCACCTCTCTCCCAGGACTTGCAGTATAGCCCCTAGGGTGCCCCAAGGCCCTCCACCTAGGGGCCTCTGACCCCAGCTAGCTACCCAGGTGTCCACCTTTATCCCTGGACTTGCAGTAAAAGCCCCAGGGTGCCCCCTGGCCCTCCACCTAGGGGCCCCTGACCCCTGCAAGCTACCCAGGGGTCCATCTCTCTCCCTGGACTTGCAGTATAGGCCCAAGAATGCCCCCTGGCCCTCCACCTAGGGGCGTCTGACCCCAGCAAGCTACCCAGGGGTCCACCTCTCACCCTGGACTTGCATTAGAGGTCCCAGGGTGCTCCCTGGCCCTCCAACTAGGGGACTCTGACCCCAGCAAGCTACCTAGGGGTCCACTTCTCTCCCTGGACTTGCAGTATAGGCCCCAGGGTGCCCCCTTGCCCTCCACCTAGGGTCCTCTGACACCAGCAAGCTACTTAGGGGTCCACCTCTCTCCCAGGACTTGCAGTAGAGGCCCCAGGGTGCCCCCTGGACCTCCATCTAGGGGCCTCTGACCCCAGCAAGCTATCCAGGGGTCCACCTCTCTCCCTGGACTTGCAATAGAGGCCCTAGGGTGCCCCCTGGCCCTCCACCTAGGGGCCTTTGACAGCAAGAAGTTCTCCAGGGCTCCACCTCTCTCCCTGGACTTGCAGTAGAGGCCCCAGGGTGCCCCCTGGCCCTCCACCTAGGGGCCTCTTACAGCAGGAAGCTGCCCAGGGGTCATTCTCTCTCCCTGGACTTGCAGTAGACGCCCCAGGGTGCCCCCTTGCCCCCCACCTAGAGGCCTCTGACCCCAGCAAGCTACCCAGGGGTCCACTTCTCTCCTTGGACTTGCAGTATAGGCCCAAGAGTGCCCCCTGGCCCTCCACCTAGGGGCGTCTGACCCAACTTAGCTACCCAGGGGTCAACCTCTCTACCTGGACTTGCAGTATAGGCCCAAGAGTGCCCCTTGGTCCTCGATATAGGGGCCTTTGACCCCAGCAAGCTTCACAGGGGTCCACCTCTCTCCCTGGACTTGCATTAGAGGCCACAGTGTACCCCATGGTCCTTCACGTAGGGGCTTCTGACCCCAGCAAGCTACCCAGGGGTCCACCTCTCTCCCTGGACTTGCAATAGAGGCCCCAGGGTGCCCCGTGGCCCTCCACCTAGAGGCCTCTGACCCCAGCAAGCTACCCAGGGGTCCACCTCTCTCCTTGGACTTGCAGTATAGGCCCAAGAGTGCCCCCTGGCCCTCCACCTAGGGGCCTCAGACCCCACTATGCAACCCAGGGGTCCACCTCTCTAACCTGGACTTGCAGTATATGCCCAAGAGTGCCTGTTGGTCCTCCACCTAGGGGCCTTTGACCCCAGCAAGCCTCCCAGGGGTCCACCTCTCTCCCTGGACTTGCATTAGAGGCCACAGTGTACCCCATGGTCCTTCACCTAGGGGCTTCTGACCCCAGCAAGCTACCCAGGGGTCCACCTCTCTCCCTGGACTTGCAATAGAGGCCCCAGGGTGCCCCGTGGCCCTCCACCTAGAGGCCTCTGACCCCAGCAAGCTACCCTGGGGTCCACCTCTCTCTCTGGACTTGCAATAGAGGCCCTAGGGTGCACCTAGCCCTCCACCTAGGGGCCTCTGACAGTAAGAAGCTCTCCAGGGGTCAACCTCTCTCCCTTGACTTGCAGTATAGGCCGCAGGGTGCCCCCTGGACCTCCACCTAGGGGCCTCTGACCCCAGCAAGCTACCCAGGGGTCCACCTCTCTCTCTGGACTTGCAGTAGAGGCCTAAGGGTGCCCCCTGGCCCTCCACCTAGGGGTCTCTGACCCCAGCAAGCTACCCAGGGGTCCACCTCTCTCCATATACTTGCAATAGAGGCCACAGTGTACCCCCTGGTCCTTCACTTAGGGGCTTCTGATCCCAGCAAGCCACCCAGGGGTCCACCTCTCTCCCTGGACTTGCAATAGAGGCCCCAGGGTGCCCCGTGGCCCTCCACCTAGAGGCCTCTGACCCCAGCAAGCTACCCTGGGGTCCACCTCTGTCTCTGGACTTGCAGTAGAGGCCCTAGGGTGCCCCCTAGCCTTCCACCTAGTAGCCTCTGAAAGCAAGAAGCTCTCCGGGGGTCCACCTCTCTCCCTGGACTTGCAGTATAGGCCGCAGGGTGCCCCCTGGACCTCCACCTAGGGGCCTCTGACCAAAGCAAGCTACCCAGGGGTCCACCTCTCTCCCTGGACTTGCAGTAGAGGCCTAAGGGTGCCCCCTGGCCCTCCACCTAGGGGTCTCTGACCCCAGCAAGCTACCCAGGGGTCCACCTCTCTCCATGGACTTGCAATAGAGGCCACAGTAAACCCCCTGGTCCTTCACCTAGGGGCTTCTGATCCCAGCAAGCTACCCAGGGGTCCACCTCTCTCCCTGGACTTGCAATAGAGGCCCCAGGGTGCCCCGTGGCCCTCCACCTAGAGGCCTCTGACCCCAGCAATCTACCCTGGGGTCCACCTCTGTCTCTGGACTTGCAGTAGAGGCCCTAGGGTGCCCCCTAGCCTTCCACCTAGTAGCCTCTGACAGCAAGAAGCTCTCCGGGGGTCCATCTCTCTCCCTGGACTTGCAGTAGAGGCCCCAGGATGCCCCCTTGCCCTCCACCTAGAGGCCTCTGACCCCAGCAAACTACCTAGGGGTCCACCTCTCTCCCTGGACTTGCAATAGAGGCCCCAGGGTGCCCCGTGGCCCTCCACCTAGAGGCCTCTGACCCCAGCAAGCTACCCAGGCGTCCACATCTCTCCCTGGACTTGCAGTATAGGCCCCAGTGTGCCCCCTGGCCCTCCAACTAGGGGCCTCTGACAGCAAGGCGCTCTAGGGGTCGACCTTTCTCCCTGGACTTGCGGTAGGGGCCCCAGGGTTCCCCCTGTTCCTCCACATAGGGGCCTCTGACCCCTGCAAGCTACACAGGGGTCCACCTCTCTCCTTGGACTTGAAGTAGTGGGCCCAGGGTGCTCCCTTGCCCTCCACCTAGGGGCCTCTGACCCCAGCTAGCTACCCAGGGGTCCACCCCTCTCCCTGGACTTGCAGTATAGGCCCCAGGGTGCCCCCTTGCCCTCAACCTAGGGGCCTCTGACCCCAGCAAGCTACCCAGGGGTCCAGCTCTCTGTCTGGACTTGCAGTATAGGCCCCAGGGTGCCCTTTGGCCCTCCACCTAGGGGCCTCTGACACCAGCAAGCTACACGGGGGTCCACCTCTTTCCCTGGACTCGCAGTATAGGCCACAGGGTGACCCATTGCCCTCCACCTAGGGGCCCCTGACCCCTGCAAGCTACCCAGGGGTCCACCTCTCTCCCTGAACTTGCAGTATAATCCCAAGAGTGCCCCCTGGTCCTCCACCTATGGACCTCTGACCACAGCAAGCTACCCTGATGTCCACCTCTCTCCCTGGACTTGCAATAGAGGCCCTAGGGTGCCCCCTGGCCCTCCACCTAGGGGCCTCTGACAGCAAGAAGTTCTCCAGGGCTCCACCTCTCTCCCTGGACTTGCAGTAGAGGCCCCAGGGTGCCCCCTTGCCCTCCACCTAGAGGCCTCTGACCCCAGCAAGCTACCCAGGGGTCCACCTCTCTCCTTGGACTTGCAGTATAGGCCCAAGAGTGCCCCCTGGCCCTCCACCTAGGGGCGTCTGACCCAACTTAGCTACCCAGGGGTCCACCTCTCTCCCTGGACTTGCAGTATAGGCCCAAGAGTGCCCCTTGGTCCTCGATCTAGGGGCCTTTGACCCCAGCAAGCTTCACAGGGGTCCACATCTCTCCCTGGACTTGCATTAGAAGCCACAGTGTACCCCATGGTCCTTCACCTAGGGGCTTCTGACCCCAGCAAGCTACCCAGGGGTCCACCTCTCTCCCTGGACTTGCAATAGAGGCCCCAGGGTGCCCCGTGGCCCTCCACCTAGAGGCCTCTGACCCCAGCAAGCTTCCCAGGGGTCCACCTCTCTCCTTGGACTTGCAGTATAGGCCCAAGAGTGCCCCCTGGCCCTCCACCTAGGGGCCTCATACCCCACTATGCAACCCAGGGGTCCACCTCTCTCCCTGGACTTGCAGTATATGCCCAAGAGTGCCACTTGGTCCTCCACCTAGGGGCCTTTGACCCCAGCAAGCCTCCCAGGGGTCCACCTCTCTCCCTGGACTTGCAGTAGAGGCCACAGTGTACCCCATGGTCCTTCACCTGTGGGCTTCTAACCCCAGCAAGCTACCCAGGGGTCCACCTCTGTCCCTGGACTTGCATTAGATGCCCCAGGGTGCCCCATGGCCCTCCACCTAGAGGCCTCTGACCACAGCAAGCTACCCTGGGGTCCACCTCTCTCTCTGGACTTGCAGTAGAGGCCTAAGGGTGCCCTCTAGCCATCCACCTAGGGGGCTCTGACAGCAAGAAGCTCTCCAGGGGTCAACCTCTCTCCCCTTACTTGCAGTATAGGCCGCAGGGTGCCCCCTGGACCTCCACCTAGGGGTCTCTGACCCCAGCAAGCTACCCAGGGGTCCACCTCTCTCTCTGGACTTGCAGTAGAGGCCTAAGGGTGCCCCCTGGCCCTCCACCTAGGGGTCTCTGACCCCAGCAAGCTACCCAGGGGTCCACCTCTCTCCCTGGACTTGCAGTAGAGGCCTAAGGGTGCCCCCCTGGCCCTCCGCCTAGGGGTCTCTGACCCCAGCAAGCTACCCAGGGGTCCACCTCTCTCCTTGGACTTGCAGTATAGGCCCAAGAGTGCCCCCTGGCCCTCCACCTAGGGGCCTCTGACCCCACCAAGCTACCCAGGGGTCAACCTCTCTCCCTGGACTTGCATTATAGTCCCAAGAGTGCCCCCTGGTCCTCCACCTAGGGGCCTTTGACCCCTGCAAGCTACCCAGGGGTCCACCTCTCTCCCTGAACTTGCAGTATAATCCCAAGAGTGCCCCCTGGTCCTCCACCTATTGACCTCTGACCACAGCAAGCTACCTTGATGTCCACCTCTCTCCCTGGACTTGCAATAGAGGCCCTAGGGTGCCCCCTGGCCCTCCACCAAGGGGCCTCTGACCCCAGCAAGCTACCCTGGGGTCCACCTCTCTCTCTGGACTTGCAATAGAGGCCCTAGGGTGCCCCCTAGCCCTTCACCTAGGGGGCTCTGACAGCAAGAACCTGTCCGCGGGTCCACCTCTCTCCCTGGACTTGCAATAGAGGCCCTAGTGTGCCCCCTGGCCCTCCACCTAGGGGCCTCTGACAGCTAGAAGTTCTCCAGGGGTCCACCTCTCTCCCTTGACTTACAGTAGAGCCCCTAGGGTGCCCCCTGGCCCTCCACCTAGGGGGCCTCTTACAGCAGGAAGCTGCCCAGGGGTCCATCTCTCTCCCTGGACTTGCAGTAGAGGCCCCAGGGTGCCCCCTGGCCCTCCACCTAGGGGCCTCTGACCCCAGCAAGCTACCCTGGGGTCCACCTCTCTCTCTGGACTTGCAATAGAGGCCCTAGGGTGCCCCCTAGCCCTTCACCTAGGGGCCTCTGACAGCAAGAAGCTCTCCACGGGTCCACCTCTCTCCCTGGACTTGCAATAGAGGCCCTAGGGTGCCCCCTGGCCCTCCACCTAGGGGCCTCTGAAGGCTAGAAGTTCTCCAGGGGTCCACCTCTCTCCCTGGACTTGCAGTAGAGCCCCTAGGGTACCCCCTGGCCCTCCACCTAGGTGCCTCTTACAGCAGGAAGCTGCCCAGGGGTCCATATCTCTCCCTGGACTTGCAGTAGAGGCCCCAGGGTGCCCCCTGGCCCTCCACCTAGGGGCTTCTGACCCCAGAAAGCTACCCTCGGGTCCACTTCTCTCTCTGGACTTGCAATAGAGGCCCGAGGGTGCCCCCTGACCCTCCACCAAGGGGTCTCTGACCCCAGCAAGCTACCCAGGGGTCCACCTCTCTCCCTGGACTTGCAGTAGAGGCCCCAGGGTGCTCCCTGGCCCTCCACCTAGGGGCCTCTGACCCCAGCAATCTACCCAGGTTTCCACCTCTCTCCTTGGACTTGCAGTATAGGCCCAAGAGTGCCCCCTGGCCCTCCACCTAGGGGCCTCTGACCCCAGCAAGCTTCCCAGGGGTCCACCAATCTCCCGGGACTTGCATTAGAGGCCACAGTGTACCCCCTGGTCCTTCACCTAGGGGCTTCTGACCCCAGCAAGCTACCCAGGGGTCCACCTCTCTCCCTGGACTTGCAATAGAGGCCCCAGGGTGCCCCGTGGCTCTCCACCTAGAGGCCTCTGACCCCAGCAATATACCCAGGGATCCACCTCTCTAACTGGACTTGCAGTAGAGGCCCCAGTGTGCCCCTTGGCCCTCCACCTAGGGGCCTCTTACAGCAGGAAGCTGCCCAGGGGTCCATCTCTCTCTTTGGACTTGCAGTAGAGGATCCAAGGTGCCCCCTGGCCCTCCACCTAGGGGCCCCTGACCCCTGCAAGCTATCCAGGGGTCCACCTCTTTCCCTGGACTTGCAGTATAGGCCCAAGAATGCCCCCTGGTCCTCCACCTATGGACCTCTGACCCCAGCAAGCTACCCTGATGTCCACCTCTCTCCCTGGAATTGCAAAAGAGGCACTAGGGTGCCCCCTGGCCCTCCACCTAGGGGCCTCTGACAGCAAGAAGTTCTCCAGGGCTCCACCTCTCTCCCTGGACTTGCAGTAGAGGCCCCAGGGTGCCCCCTGGCCCTCCACCTAGGGGCCTCTTACAGCAGGTAGCTGCCCAAGGGTCCATCTCTCTCCCTGGACTTGCAGTAGAGGCCCCAGGGTGCCCCCTTGCCCTCCACCTAGAGGCCTCTGACCCCAGCAAGCTACCCAGGGGTCCACCTCTCTCCTTGGACTCGCAGTATAGGCCCAAGAGTGCCCCCTGGCCCTCCACCTAGGGGCGTCTGACCCAACTTAGCTACCCAGGTGTCCACCTCTCTCCCTGGACTTGCAGTATAGGCCCAAGAGTGCCCCTTGGTCCTCGATCTAGGGACTTCTGACCCCAGCAAGCTACCCAGGGGTCCACCTCTGTCCCTGGACTTGCAATAGAGGCCCCAGGGTGCCCCGTGGCCCTCCACCTAGAGGCCTCTGACCCCAGCAAGCTACCCTGGGGTCCACCTCTCTCTCTGGACTTGCAATAGAGGCCCTATGGTGCCCCCTAGCCCTCAACCTAGGGGCCTCTGACAGCAAGAAGCTCTCCAGGGGTCAACCTCTCTCCCCTGACTTGCAGTATAGGCCGCAGGGTGCCCCCTGGACCTTCACCTAGGGGCCTCTGACCCCAGCAAGCTACCCAGGGGTCCACCTCTCTCCCTGGACTTGCAATAGAGGTCACAGTGTACCCCATGGTCCTTCACCTAGTGGCTTCTGACCCCAGCAAGCTACCCAGGGGTCCACCTCTGTCCCTGGACTTGCAATAGAGGCCTAAGGGTGCCCCGTGGCCCTCCACCTAGAGGCCTCTGACCCCAGCAAGCTACCCTTGGGTCCACCTCTCTCTCTGGACTTGCAATAGAGGCCCTAGGGTGCCCCCTAGCCCTCCACCTAGGGGCCTCTGACAGCAAGAAGCTCTCCAGGGGTTAACCTCTCTCCCCTGACTTGCAGTATAGGCCGCAGGGTGCCCCCTGGACCTCCACCTAGGGGCCTCTGACCCCAGCAAGCTACCCAGGGGTCCATCTCTCTCCCTGGACTTGCAGTAGAGACCCCAAGGTGCCCCCTGGCTCTCCACCTAGGGGCCTCTGACCCCAGCAAGCTACCCTGGGGTCCACCTCTCTCTCTGGACTTGCAATAGAGGTCCTAGGGTGCCCCCTAGCCCTCCACCTAGGAGCCTCTGACAGCAAGAAGCTCTCCTGGGGTCCACCTCTCTCCCTGGACTTGCAGTATAGGCCGCAGGGTGCCCCCTGGACCTCCACCTAGGGGCCTCTAACCCCAGCAAGCTACCCAGGGGTCCACCTCTCTCCCTGGACTTGCAGTAGAGGCCCCAGGGTGCCCCCTGGCTCTCCACCTAGGGGCCTCTGACCCCAGCAAGCTACCCTGGGGTCCACCTCTCTCTCTGGACTTGCAATAGAGGTCCTAGGGTCTCCCCTAGCCCTCCACCTAGGGGCCTCTGACAGCAAGAAGCTCTCCAGGGGTCCACCTCTCTCCCTGGACTTGTAGTAGAGGCCTAAGGTGCCCCCTGGCCCTCCACCTAGGGGTCTCTGACCCCAGCAAGCTACCCAGGGGTCCACCTCTCTCCCTGGACTTGCAGTTGAGGCCTCAGGGTGCTCCCTGGCCCTCCACCTAGGGGCATCTCTCCCTGGACTTGCAGTAGAGGCCCCAGGGTGCCCCCTGGCCCTCCACCTAGGGGCCTCTTACAGCAGGAAGCTGCCCAGGGGTCCATCTCTCTCCCTGGACTTGCAGTAGAGGCCCCAGGGTGCCCCCTTGCCCTCCACCTAGAGGCCTCTGACCCCAGCAAGCTACCCAGGGGTCCACCTCTCTCCTTGGACTTGCAGTATAGGCCCAAGAATGCACCCTGGTCCTCCACCTATGGACCTCTGACCCCAGCAAGCTACCCTGATGTCCACCTCTCTCCCTGGAATTGCAAAAGAGGCCCTAGGGTGCCCCCTGGCCCTCCACCTAGGGGCCTCTGACAGCAAGAAGTTCTCCAGGGCTCCACCTCTCTCCCTGGACTTACAGTAGAGGCCCCAGGGTGCCCCCTGGCCCTCCACCTAGGGGCCTCTTACAGCAGGTAGCTGCCCAGGGGTCCATCTCTCTCCCTGGACTTGCAGTAGAGGCCCCAGGGTGCCCCCTTGCCCTCCACCTAGAGGCCTCTGACCCCAGCAAGCTACCCAGGGGTCCACCTCTCTCCTTGGACTCGCAGTATAGGCCCAAGAGTGCCCCCTGGCCCTCCACCTAGGGGCGTCTGACCCAACTTAGCTACCCAGGTGTCCACCTCTCTCCCTGGACTTGCAGTATAGGCCCAAGAGTGCCCCTTGGTCCTCGATCTAGGGACTTCTGACCCCAGCAAGCTACCCAGGGGTCCACCTCTGTCCCTGGACTTGCAATAGAGGCCCCAGGGTGCCCCGTGGCCCTCCACCTAGAGGCCTCTGACCCCAGCAAGCTACCCTGGGGTCCACCTCTCTCTCTGGACTTGCAATAGAGGCCCTAGGGTGCCCCCTAGCCCTCCACCTAGGGGCCTCTGACAGCAAGAAGCTCTCCAGGGGTCAACCTCTCTCCCCTTACTTGCAGTATAGGCCGCAGGGTGCCCCCTGGACCTTCACCTAGGGGCCTCAGACCCCAGCAAGCTACCCAGGGGTCCACCTCTCTCCCTGGACTTGCAATAGAGGTCACAGTGTACCCCATGGTCCTTCACCCAGTGGCTTCTGACCCCAGCAAGCTACCCAGGGGTCCACCTCTGTCCCTGGACTTGCAATAGAGGCCTAAGGGTGCCCCGTGGCCCTCCACCTAGAGGCCTCTGACCCCAGCAAGCTACCCTTGGGTCCACCTCTCTCTCTGGACTTGCAATAGAGGCCCTAGGGTGCCCCCTAGCCCTCCACCTAAGGGCCTCTGACAGCAAGAAGCTCTCCAGGGGTCAACCTCTCTCCCCTGACTTGCAGTATAGGCCGCAGGGTGCCCCCTGGACCTCCACCTAGGGGCCTCTGACCCCAGCAAGCTACCCAGGGGTCCATCTCTCTCCCTGGACTTGCAGTAGAGGCCCCAGGGTGCCCCCTGGCTCTCCACCTAGGGGCCTCTGACCCCAGCAAGCTACCCTGGGGTCCACCTCTCTCTCTGGACTTGCAATAGAGGTCCTAGGGTGCCCCCTAGCCCTCCACCTAGGAGCCTCTGACAGCAAGAAGCTCTCCAGGGGTCCACCTCTCTCCCTGGACTTGCAGTATAGGCCGCAGGGTGCCCCCTGGACCTCCACCTAGGGGCTTCTAACCCCAGCAAGCTACCCAGGGGTCCACCTCTCTCCCTGGACTTGCAGTAGAGGCCCCAGGGTGCCCCCTGGCTCTCCACCTAGGGGCCTCTGACCCCAGCAAGCTACCCTGGGGTCCACCTCTCTCTCTGGACTTGCAATAGAGGTCCTAGGGTCTCCCCTAGCCCTCCACCTAGGGGCCTCTGACAGCAAGAAGCTCTCCAGGGGTCCACCTCTCTCCCTGGACTTGTAGTAGAGGCCTAAGGTGCCCCCTGGCCCTCCACCTAGGGGTCTCTGACCCCAGCAAGCTACCCAGGGGTCCACCTCTCTCCCTGGACTTGCAGTTGAGGCCCCAGGGTGCTCCCTGGCCCTCCACCTAGGGGCATCTCTCCCTGGACTTGCAGTAGAGGCCCCAGGGTGCCCCCTGGCCCTCCACCTAGGGGCCTCTTACAGCAGGAAGCTGCCCAGGGGTCCATCTCTCTCCCTGGACTTGCAGTAGAGGCCCCAGGGTGCCCCCTTGCCCTCCATCTAGAGGCCTCTGACCCCAGCAAGCTACCCAGGGGTCCACCTCTCTCCTTGGACTTGCAGTATAGGCCCAAGAGTGCCCCCTGGCCCTCCACCTAGGGGCCTCAGACCCCACTATGCAACCCAGGGGTCCACCTCTCTCCCTAGACTTGCAGAATATGCCCAACAGTGCCCCTTGGTCCTCCACCTAGGGGCCTTTGACCCCAGCAAGCCTCCCAGGGGTCCACCTCTGTCCCTGGACTTGCAATAGAGGCCCCAGGGTGCCCCGTGGCCCTCCACCTAGAGGCCTCTGACCCCAGCAAGCTACCCTGGGGTCCACCTCTCTCTCTGGACTTGCAATAGAGGCCCTAGGGTGCCCCCTAGCCCTCCACCTAGGGGCCTCTGACAGCAAGAAGCTCTCCAGGGGTCAACTTCTCTCCCCTGACTTGCAGTATAGGCCGCAGGGTGCCCCCTGGACCTTCACCTAGGGGCCTCTGACCCCAGCAAGCTACCCAGGGGTCCACCTCTCTCCCTGGACTTGCAGTAGAGGCCTAAGGGTGCCCCCTGGCCCTCCACCTAGGGGTCTCTGACCCCAGCAAGCTACCCAGGGGTCCACCTCTCTCCTTGGACTTGCAATAGAGGCCACAGTGTACCCCCTGGTCTTTTACCTAGGGGCTTCTAATCCCAGCAAGCTACCCAGGGGTCCACCTCTCTCCCTGGACTTGCAATAGAGGTCCTAGGGTGCCCCCTAGCCCTCCACCTAGTGGCCTCTGAAAGCAAGAAGCTCTCCAGGGGTCCACCTCTCTCCCTGGACTTGCAGTATAGGCCGCAGGGTGCCCCCTGGACCTCCACCTAGGGGCCTTTGACCCCAGCAAGCTACTCAGGGGTCCACCTCTCTCCCTGGACTTGCAGTAGAGGCCTAAGGTGCCCCCTGGCCCTCCACCTAGGGGTCTCTGACCCCAGCAAGCTACCCAGGGGTCCACCTTTCTCCCTGGACTTGCAGTTGAGGCCCCAGGGTGCTCCCTGGCCCTCCACCTAGGGGCCTCTGACCCCAGCAAGCTACCCAGGGGTCCACCTCTCTCCTTGGACTTGCAGTATAATCCCAAGAGTGCCCCCTGGCCCTCCACCTAGGGGCTTCTGACCCCACCAAGCTACCGAGGGTTCAACCTCTCTCCCTGGACTTGCAGTATAGGCCCAAGAGTGCCCCCTGGTCCTCCACCTAGGGGCCTTTGACCCCAGCAAGCTTCCCAGGGGTCCACCTCTCTCCCTGGACTTGCTTTAGAGGCCACAGTGTACCCCCTGGTCCTTCACCTAGGGGCTTCTGAACCCAGCAAGCTATCCAGGGGTCCACCTCTCTCCCTGGACTTGAAATAGAGGCCCCAGGGTGCCCCGTGGCCCTCCACCTAGAGCCCTCTGACCCCAGCAAGCTACCCAGGGATCCACCTCTCTCCCTGGACTTGCAGTATAGGCCCCAGTGTGCCTTTGGTCCTCCACCTAGGGGCCTCTTACAGCAGGAAGCTGCCCAGGGGTCCATCTCTCTCCCTGGACTTGCAGAAGAGGCCCCAGGGTGCCCCCTGGCCCTCCACCTAGGGGCCCCTGACCCCTGCAAGCTACCCAGGGGTCCACCTCTCTCCCTGAACTTGCAGTATAATCCCAAGAGTGCCCCCTGGTTCTCCACCTATGGACCTCTTACCCCAGCAAGCTACCCTGATGTCCACCTCTCTCCCTGGACTTGCAATAGAGGCCCTAGGCTGCCCCCTGGCTCTCCACCTAGGGGCCTCTGACAGCAAGAAGTTCTCCAGGGCTCCACCTCTCTCCCTGGACTTGCAGTAGAGGCCCCAGGGTGCCCCCTGGCCCTCCACCTAGGGGCCTCTTACAGCAGGAAGCTGCCCAGGGGTCCATCTCTCTCCCTGGACTTGCAGTAGAGGCCCCAGGGTACCCCCTTGCCCTCCACCTAGAGGCCTCTGACCCCAGCAAGCTACCCAGGGGTCCACCTCTCTCCTTGGACTTGCAGTATAGGCCCAAGAGTGCCCCCTGGCCCTCCACCTAGGGGCCTCAGACCCCACTATGCAACCCAGGGGTCCACCTCTCTCCCTGGACTTGCAGTATAGGCCCAAGAGTACCCCCTGGCCCTCCACCTAGGGGCGTCTGACCCAACTTAACCACCCAGGGGTCCACCTCTCTCCCTGGACTTGCAGTATAGGCCCAAGAGTGCCCCATGGTCCTCGATCTAGGGGCCTTTGACCCCAGCAAGCTTCACAGGGGTCCACCTCTCTCCCTGGACTTGCATTAGAGGCCACAGTGTACCCCAAGGGTCCTTCACCTAGGGGCTTCTGACCCCAGCAAGCTACCCAGGGGTCCACCTCTCTCCCTGGACTTGCAATAGAGGCCCTAGGGTGCCCCGTGGCCCTCCACCTAGAGGCCTCTGACCATAGCAAGCTTCCCAGGGGTCCACCTCTCTCCTTGGACTTGCAGTATAGGCCCAAGAGTGCCCCCTGGCCCTCCACCTAAGGGCCTCATACCCCACTATGCAACCCAGGGGTCCACCTCTCTCCCTGGACTTGCAGTATATGCCCAAGAGTGCCCCTTGGTCCTCCACCTAGGGGCCTTTGACCCCAGCAAGCCTCCCAGGGGTCCACCTCTCTCCCTGGACTTGCATTAGAGGCCACAGTGCACTCCCTGGTCCTTCACCTAGGGGCTTCAGACCCCAGCAAGCTACCCAGGGGTCCACCTCCCTCCCTGGACTGGCAATAGAGGCCCTAGGGTGCCCCCTGGCCCTCCACCTAGGGGCCTCTTACAGCAAGAAGCTCTCCAGGGGTCCACCTCTCTCCCTGGACTTGCAGTAGAGTTCCCAGGGTGCCCCCGGGCCCTCCACCTAGGGGTCTCTGACCCCAGCAAGCTACCCAGGGGTCCACCTCTCTCCCTGGACTTGCAGTAGAGGCCACAGGGTGCTCCCTGGCCCTCCACCTAGGGGCCTCTGACCCCAGCAAGCTACCCAGGGGTCCACCACTTTCCTTGGTCTTGCAGTATAGGCCCAAGAGTGCCCCCTGGCCCTCCACCTAGGGGCCTCTGACCCCACCAAGCTACCCAGGGGACCACCTCTCTCCCTGGACTTGCAGTATAGGCCCAAGAGTGCCCCCTGGTCCTCCACTTAGGGGCCTTTGACCCAAGCAAGCTTCCCAGGGGTCCACCTCTCTCCCTGGACTTGCATTAGAGGCCACAGTGTACCCCCTGGTCCTTCACCTAGGGGCTTCTGACCCCAGCAAGCTACCCAGGGGTCCACCTCTCTCTCTGGACTTGCAATAGAGGCCCCAGGGTGCCCCGTGGCTCTCCACCTAGAGGCCTCTGACCCCAGCAATCTACCCAGGGGTCCACCTCTCTCCCTGGACTTGCAGTATAGGCCCCAGTGTGCCCCTTGGCCCTCCACCTAGGGGCCTCTTACAGCAGGAAGCTGCCCAGGGGTCCATCTCTCTCCCTGGACTTGCAGTAGAGGATCCAGGGTGCCCCCTGGCCCTCCACCTAGGGGCCCCTGACCCGTGCAAGCTACCCAGGGGTCCACCTCTTTCCCTGGACTTGCAGTATAGGCCCAAGAATGCCTCCTGGTCCTCCACCTATGGGCCTTTGACATCAGCAAGCCTCCCAGGGGTCCACCTCTCTCCCTGGACTTGCATTGGAGGCCACAGTGCACCCCCTGGTCCTTCACCTAGGGGCTTCTGACCCCAGCAAGTTACCCAGGGGTCCACCTCTCTCCCTGGACTTGCAATAGAGGCACTAGGGGACCCCCTGGCCCTCCTATAGGGGCCTCTGACAGCAAGAAGTTCTCCAGGGGTCCACCTCTCTCCCTGGACTTGCAATAGAGGCCCCAGGGTGCCCCGTTGCCCTCCACCTAGAGGCCTCTGACCCCAGCAAGCTACCCTGTGGTCCACCTCTCTCCCTGGACTTGCAATTGAGGCCCTAGGGTGCCCCCTGGCCCTCCACCTAGGGGCCTCTGACAGCAAGAAGTTCTCCAGGGGTCCACCTCTCTCCCTGGACTTGCAGTAGAGCACCTAGGGTGCCCCCTGGCCCTCCACCTAGGGGCCTCTTACAGCAGGAAGCTGCCCAGGGGTCCATCTCTCTCCCTGAACTTACAGTAGAGGCCCCAGGGTGCCCCCTGGCATTCCACCTAGGGGCCTCTGACCCCAGCTAGCTACCCTGGGGTCCACCTCTCTTTCTGGACTTGCAATAGATACCCTAGGGTGCCCCTTAGCCCTCCACCTAGGAGCCTCTGACAGCAAGAAGCTCTCCAGGGGTCCACTTCTCTCCCTGGACTTGCAATAGAGGCCCTAGGGTGCCCCCTGGCCCTCCACCTAGGGCCCTCTGACAGCTAGAAGTTCTCCAGGGGTCCACCTCTCCCCCTGGACTTGCAGTAGAGCCCCTAGGGTGCCGCCTGGCCATCCACCTAGGGGCCTCTTACAGCAGGAAGCTGCCCAGGGGTCCATCTCTCTCCCTGGACTTGCAGTAGACGCCCCAGGGTGCCCCCTTGCCCTCCACCTAGAGGCCTCTGAACCCAGCAAGCTACCCAGGTGTCCACCTCTCTCTTTGGACTTGCAGTATAGGCCCAAGAGTGCCCCCTGGCCCTCCACCTAGGGGCGTCTGACCCAACTTAGCTACCCAGGGGTCAACCTCTCTCCCTGGACTTGCAGTATAGGCCCAAGAGTGCCCCTTGGTCCTCGATCTAGGGCCTTTGACCCCAGCAAGCTTCACAGGGGTCCACCTCTCTCCCTGGACTTGCATTAGAGGCCACAGTGTACCCCATGGTCCTTCACGTAGGGGCTTCTGACCCCAGCAAGCTACCCAGGGGTCCACCTCTCTCCCTGGACTTGCAATAGAGGCCCCAGGGTGCCCCCAGGCCCTCCACCTAGAGGCCTCTGACCCCAGCAAGCTACCCAGGGGTCCACCTCTCTCCTTGGACTTGCAGTATATGCCCAAGAGTGCCCCTTGGTCCTCCACCTAGGGGCCTTTGACCCCAGCAAGTCTCCCAGGGGTCCACCTCTCTCCCTGGACTTGCATTAGAGGCCACAGTGTACCCCATGGTCCTTCACCTAGGGGCTTCTGACCCCAGCAAGCTACCCAGGGGTCCACCTCTCTCCCTGGACTTGCAATAGAGGCCACAGTGTACCCCCTGGTCCTTCCCCTAGGGGCTTCTGATCCCAGCAAGCTACCCAGGGGTCCACCTCTCTCCCTGGACTTGCAATAGAGGCCCCAGGGTGCCCCGTGGCCCTCCACCTAGAGGCCTCTGACACCAGCAAGCTACCCTGGGGTCCTCCTCTCTCTCTGGACTTGCAGTAGAGGCCCTAGGGTGCCCCCTAGCCCTCCACCTAGGGGCCTCTGACAGCAAGAAGCTCTCCAGGGGTTAACCTCTTTCCCTGGACTTGCAGTAGAGGCCTAAGGGTGCCCCCTGGCCCTCCGCCTAGGGGTCTCTGACCCCATTAAGCTACCCAGGGGTCCACCTCTCTCCTTGGACTCGCAGTATAGGCCCAAGAGTGCCCCCTGGCCCTCCACCTAGGGGCCTCTGACCCCACCAAGCTACCCAGGGGTCAACCTCTCTCCCTTGACTTGCATTATAGGCCCAAGAGTACCCCCTGGTCCTTTACCTAGGGGCTTCTGACCCTAGCAAGCTACCCAGAGATCCACCTCTCTTCCTGGACTTGCAATAGAGGCCCCCGGGTGCCCCGTGGCCCTCCACCTAGGGGCCTCTTAAAGCAGGAAGCTGCCCAGGGGTCCATCTCTCTCCCTGGACTTGCAGTAGAGGCCCCAGGGTGCCCCCTGGCCCTCCACCTAGGGGCCCCTGACCCCTGCAAGCTACCCAGGGGTCCACCTCTCTCCCTGGACTTGCAGTATAGGCCCAAGAGTGCCCCCTGGTCCTCCACCTATGGGCCTTTGACATCAGCAAGCTTCCCAGGGGTCCACCTCTCTCCATGGACTTGCATTAGAGGCCACAGTGCACCCCCTGGTCCTTCACCTAGGGGCTTCAGACCCCAGCAAGCTACCCAGAGGTCCACCTCTCTCCCTGGACTTGCAATAGAGGCCCTAGGGTGCCCCCTGGCCCTCCACCTAGGGGCCTCTGACAGCAAAAAGCTCTCCAGGGGTCCACCTCTCTCCCTGGACTTGCAGTAGAGGCCCCAGGGTGCCCCCGGGCCCTCCACCTAGGGGTCTCTGACCCCAGCAAGCTACCCAGGGGTCCACCTCTCTCCCTGGACTTGCAGTAGAGGCCACAGGGTTCTCCCTGGCACTCCACCTAGGGGCCTCTGACCCCAGCAAGCTACCCAGGGGTCCACCTCTCTCCTTGGTCTTGCATTATAGGCCCAAGAGTGCCCCCTGGCCCTCCACCTACGGGCCTCTGACCCCACCAAGTTACCCAGGGGACCACCTCTCTCACTGGACTTGCAGTATAGGCCCAAGAGTGCCCCCTGGACCTCCACTTAGGGGCCTTTGACCCAAGCAAGCTTCCCAGAATCCACCTCTCTCCCTGGACTTGCATTAGAGACCACAGTGCACCCCCTGGTCCTTCACCCAGGGGCTTCTGACCCCAGCTAGCTACCCAGGGGTCCACCTCTCTCCCTGGACTTGCAATAGAGGTCCCAGGGTGCCCCGTGGCTCTCCACCTAGAGGCCTCTGACCCCAGCAAGCTACCCTGTGGTCCACCTCTCTCCCTGGACTTGCAATTGAGGCCCTAGGGTGCCCCCTGGCCCTCCACCTAGGGGCCTCTGACAGCAAGAAGTTCTCCAGGGGTCCACCTCTCTCCCTGGACTTGCAGTAGAGCACCTAGGGTGCCCCCTGGCCCTCCACCTAGGGGCCTCTTACAGCAGGAAGCTGCCCAGGGGTCCATCTCTCTCCCTGGACTTACAGTAGAGGCCCCAGGGTGCCCCCTGGCCCTCCACCTAGGGGCCTCTGACCCCAGCAAGCTACCCTGGGGTCCACCTCTCTCTCTGGACTTGCAATAGATGCCCTAGGGTGCCCCTTAGCCCTCCACCTAGGAGCCTCTGACAGCAAGAAGCTCTCCAGGGGTCCACCTCTCTCCCTGGAATTGCAATAGAGGCCCTAGGGTGCCCCCTGGCCCTCCACCTAGGGCCCTCTGACAGCTAGAAGTTCTCCAGGGGTCCACCTCTCTCCCTGGACTTGCAGTAGAGCCCCTAGGGTGCCCCCTGGCCATCCACCTAGGGGCCTCTTACAGCAGGAAGCTGCCCAGGGGTCCATCTCTCTCCCTGGACTTGCAGTAGAGGCCCCAGGGTGCCCCCTGGCCCTCCACCTAGGGGCATCTGACCCCAGCAAGCTACCCTGGGGTCCACCTCTCTCCCTGGACTTGCAGTAGAGGCCCCAGGGTGCCCCGTGGCCCTCCACCTATAGGCCTCTGACCCCAGCAAGCTACCCAGGGGTCCACCTCTCTCCCTGGACTTGCAGTATAGGCCCCAGTGTGCCCCTTGCCCCTCCACCTAGGGTCCTCTTAAAGCAGGAAGCTGCCCAGGGGTCCATCTCTCTCCCTGGACTTGCAGTAGAGGCCCCAGGGTGCCCCTGGCCCTCCAACTATGGGCCTCTGACAGCAAGGCGCTCTAGGGGTCCACCTTTCTCCCTGGACTTGCAGTAGGGGCCCCAGTGTTCCCCCTGTTCCTCCACATAGGGGCCTCTGACCCCAGCAAGCTACACAGGGGTCCACCTCTTTCCTTGGACTTGCAGTAGTGGGCCCAGGGTGCTCCCTTGCCCTCCACCTAGGGGCCTCTGACCCCAGCTAGCTACCCAGGGGTCCACCCCTCTCCCTGGACTTGCAGTATAGGCCCCAGGGTGCCCTCTTGCCCTCAACCTAGGGACCTCTGACCCCAGCAAGCTACCCAGGGGTCCAGCTCTCTGTCTGGACTTGCAGTATAGGCCCCAGGGTGCCCTTTGGCTCTCCACCTAGGGGCCTCTGACACCAGCAAGCTACACAGGGGTCCACCTCTTTCCCTGGACTTGCAGTATAGGCCACAGGGTGACCCCTTGCCCTCCACCTAGGGGCATCTGACCCCAGCAAGCTACCCAGGGGTCCTCCTCTTTACCTGGACTTGCAGTATAGGCCCCAGGGTGCCCCCTTGCCCTCCACCCAGGGTCCTCTGACACCAGCAAGCTAATTAGGGGTCCACCTCTCTCCCAGGACTTGCAGTAGAGGTCCCAGGGTGCCCCCTGGACCTCCATCTAGGGGCCTCTGACCCCAGCAAGCTATCCAGGGGTCCACCTCTCTCCCTGGACTTGCAGTAAAGGCCCAAGAGTGCCCCCTGGCCCTCCACCTGAGGGCCCTTGACCCCAGCAAGCTTCCCAGGGGTCCACCTCTATCCCTGGATTTGCAGTAGAGGCCACAGTGTACCCCCTGGTCCTTCACTTAGAGGCTTCTGACCCAAGAAAGCTACCCATGGGTCCAGCTCTCTCCCTGGACTTGCAGTATAGGCCCAAAAGTGTCCCCTGGCCCACCACCTAGGGGTGTCTGTGCCCAGCAGGCTACCTAGGGGTCCACCTCTCTCTCTGGACTTCCAGTAGAGGCCCAAGAGTGCCCCCTGGTCCTCCACCTAGGGGCCTTTGACCCCAGCAAGTTTCCCAGGGGTCCACCTCTCTCCCTGGACTTGCATTAGAGGCCACAATGTACCCCCTGGTCCTTCACCTAGGGGCTTCTGACCCCAGCAAAATACCCAGGGGTACACCTCTCACCCTGGACTTGCAATAGAGGCCCCAGGGTGCCCCGTGAACCTCCACATAGGGGCCCCTGACAACAGCAAGCTACCCAGGGGTCCACCTCTCTCCCTGGACTTGCAGTAGAGGCCCTAGGGTGCCCCCTAGGCCTCCACCTAGGGGCCTCTGACCCCAGCAAGCTACCCAAGGGTCCAACTCTCTCCCTGGACTTGCAATATAGGCCTTAGGGCAGTGGTTCCCAACCTGGGGTCCGCGCCCCCCTAAGGGGGGCGCCAGAGTTCACAAGGGGGGCGCGGGAGAGGATAAGTGTAGAGGTAGAAAAGGGCATAAAAATGCTCCACTATAATATAGGGCTGTACAATTAATCGAAAATCCGATTTTGATTTCAAACGATTATGAAAAAGCATTAATTGAGATAAAGGATTATTGCATCATATACCGCCATCTTTCCAGTTGTTCACGTGTTGCTCTTAAAAGCGCGAACGAGCGCGTGCCTATGTGTGTGTGCAGTACGCACACTCAGTCAGAACCATGCGGCCGGTCAGCATTCGCTCTCAATCGCACACTGAGACGAGCAGAGGAGCGCAGAAATCTAAAGTCATTAACGTGAGCGCTTTAATGGCTTTAAATAAGTGTCAAAACGCGGTGTTTAGTGATTATTTATATTAACCCTAATTTGTGTAATAAACAAACGAGTTGAGAATCAAAAGACACGTGAAAGAGAAACCAAAGAGACAGCGAGAAATATTCCTGCTGCCGCCTGTTTTTAAGATTATTAATCAAACAACTAGAAAATCCCTCACTAGTCTTGACTGAAGGACTGCTGTAGCTAAAGTGTTTTTCTTACAGTGAAGATGCTTAAAGCACAGTTTGTTTAATATTTTTATTCTATTGTATTTATCCTTTGCAGGGTGGAAAATAACTGTATGTATACACTTGAAGTCAGAATTATTTGCCCTCCTGAATATTATCAACCCTTTTCCTCCCAATTTCTGTTTCATGGAAAGAAGTTTTTTATTATTATTATTATTTCTGAACATAATAGTTTTAATATCTCATTTCTAATAACTGATTTTTTTATCTTTGCTATGATGACAGTACATAATATTTTACTAGATAGTTTTTAAAATACAAGCATTAAAGTGCAGTTCAAAGGCTCAATTAGGGTAATAAGGCAAGTCATTGTATAACAGTAGTTTCTTCTGCAGACAATCAAAAATATTTATTGCTTAAGGGGGTTAATAATATTAACCTTAAATTAAATATTTAAACCTGCTTTTATTCAAGCTAAAATACAACAAATAAGCCTAGAAAAAAAATATTATAGGAAATACTGTTAAAATTCCTTGTTCTGTTAAACATAATTTGGGAAATATTTATATAAAAACATTCTCAGAAGAGCTAATAATTTTGATTTTAACTGATAATCGTTTTGAATAATTGTAATTAAAATTATGACTAAAATTATGGTGATTATGATTTTTCCCAAAATTGAGCAGCCCTACTATTATATATGTATTTTTAAGTACCAAATATATATATATGTGTATATAAACACATGCTATATATATATATATATATATATATATATATATATATATATATATATATATATATATATAGTACATATGTGTGTGCGTGCGTGTGTATTTAAATGGTGGGGGGGCTCCAATGTTTGTATATGTTCCTGGGGGGGGCCCATAAGAAAAAGGTTGGGAACCACTGCCTTAGGGTGCCCCCTGGCCCTCCTATAGGGGCCTCTGACAGCAAGAAGTTCTCCAGGGGTCCACCTCTCTCCCTGGACTTGCAGTAGAGGCCCCAGGGTGCCCCCAGGCCCTCCACCTAGGGGCCTCTTAAAGCAGGAAGCTGCCCAGGGGTCCATCTCTCTCATTGGACTTGCAGTATAGGCCCAAGAGTGCCCCCTGGCCCTCCACCTAGGGACCTCTGAACCCACTAAGCTACCCAGGGGTCCACCTCTCTCCCTGGACTTGCAGTATAGGCCCAAGAGTGCCCCTTGGTCGTCCACCTAGGGGCCTTTGACCCCATTAAGCATCCCAGGGGTCCACCTCTGTCCCTGGACTTGCATTAGAGGCCACAGGGTGCCCCGTGGCCCTCCACCTAGAGGCCTCTGACCCCAGCAAGCTACCCTGGGGTCCACCTCTCTCTCTGGACTTGCAATAGAGGCCCTAGGGTGCCCCCTAGCCCTCCACCTAGGGGTCTCTGACAGCAAGAACCTCTCCAGGGGTCTACCTCTCTCCCTGGACTTGCAGTATAGGCCCCAGGGTGCCCCCTTGCCCTCAACTTAGGGGCCTCTGACCCCAGCAAGCTACCCAGGGGTCCACCTCTCTCCCTGGACTTGCAGTAGAGGCCTAAGGGTGCCCCCTGGCCCTCCACCTAGGGGTCTCTGACCCCAGCAAGCTACCCAGGGGTCCACCTCTCTCCCTGGGTTTGCAATAGAGGCCACAGTGTAGCCCCTGGTCCTTCACCTAGGGGCTTCTGATCCCAGGAAGCTACCCAGAGGTCCACCTCTCTCCCTGGACTTGCAATAGAGGCCCCAGGGTGCCCCGTGGCCCTCCACCTAGAGGCCTCTGACCCCAGCAAGCTACCCTGGGTCCACCTCTCTCTCTGGACTTGCAGTAGAGGCCCTAGGGTGCCCCCTAGCCCTCAACCTAGTTGCCTCTGACAGCAAGAAGCTCTCCAGGGGTCCACCTCTCTCCCTGGACTTGCAGTAGAGGCCCCAGGATGCCCCCTGGCCCTCCACCTAGGGGCCTCTGACCCCAGCAAACTACCTAGGGGTCCACCTCTCTCCCTGGACTTGCAATAGAGGCCCCAGGGTGCCCCGTGGCCCTCCACCTAGAGGCCTCTGACCCCAGCAAGCTACCCAGGGGTCCACCTCTCTCCCTGGACTTGCAGTATAGGCCCCAGTGTGCCCCTTGGCCCTCCACCTAGGGGCCTCTTAAAGCAGATAGCTGCCCAGGGGTCCATCTCTCTCCCTGGACTTGCAGTAGAGGCCCCAGGGTGCCCCCTGGCCCTCCAACTAGGGGCCTCTGACAGCAAGGCCCTCTAGGGGTCCACCTTTCTCCCTGGACTTGCAGTAGGGGACCCAGGGTTCCCCCTGTTCCTCCACATAGGGGCCTCTGACCCCAGCAAGCTACACAGGGGTCCACCTCTCTCCCTGGACTTGCAGTAGTGGGCCCAGGGTGCTCCCTTGCCCTCCACCTAGGGGCCTCTGACCCCAGCTAGCTACCCAGGGGTCCACCCCTCTCCCTGGACTTGCAGTATAGGCCCCAGGGTGCCCCCTTGCCCTCAACCTAGGGGCCTCTGACCCCAGCAAGCTACCCAGGGGTCCAGCTCTCTGTCTGGACTTGCAGAATAGGCCCCAGGGTGCCCTTTGGCCCTCACCTAGGGGCCTCTGACACCAGCAAGCTACACGGGGGTCCACCTCTTTCCCTGGACTTGCAGTATAGGCCACAGGGTGACCCCTTGCCCTCCACCTAGGGGCATCTGACCCCAGCAAGCTACCCAGGGGTCCTCCTCTTTACCTGGACTTGCAGTAGAGACCCCAGGGTGCCCCCTTGCCTTCCACCTAGGGTCCTCTGACACCAGCAAGCTAATTAGGGGTCCACCTCTCTCCCAGGACTTGCAGTAGAGGCCCCAGGGTGCCCCCTGGACCTCCATCTAGGGGCCTCTGAACCCAGCAAGCTATCCAGGGGTCCACCTCTCTCCCTGGACTTGCAGTAAAGGCCCCAGAGTGCCCCCTGGCCCTCCACCTGAGGGCCCTTGACCCCAGCAAGCTTCCCAGGGGTCAACCTCTATCCCTGGACTTGAAGTAGAGGCCACAGTGTACCCCCTGGTCCTTCACTTAGAGGCTTCTGACCCCAGCAAGCTACCCAGGGGTCCAGCTCTCTCCCTGGACTTGCAGTATAGGCCCAAGAGTGTCCCCTGGCCCTCCACCTAGGGGCGTGTGTCCCCAGCAGGCTACCCAGGGGTCCACATCTCTCCCTGGACTTGCAGTATAGGCCCCAGGGTGCCCCCTGGACCTCCATCTAGGGGCCTCTGACCCCAGCAAGCTATCCAGGGGTCCACCTCTCTCCCTGGACTTGCAGTATAGCCCCTAGGGTGCCCCCTGGCCCTCCACCTAGGGGCCTCTGACCCCAGCTAGCTACCCAGGTGTCCACCTTTATCCCTGGACTTGCAGTAAAGGCCCCAGGGTGCCCCTGGCCCTCCACATAGGGCCCTCTGACCCCAGCAAGCTACCCAGGGGTTCACCTCTCTCCCTGGACTTGCACTAGAGGCCCCAGGGTGCCCCCTGGACCTCTATCTATAGGCCTCTGACCCCAGCAAGCTACCCAGGGGTCCACCTCTCTCCCTGGACTTGCAGTAGAGGTCCCAGGGTGCTCCCTGGCCCTTCACCTAGGGGACTCTGACCCCAGCAAGCTACCTAAGGGTCCACTTCTCTCCCTGGACTTGCAGTAAAGGCCCAAGAGTGCCCCCTGGCCCTCCACCTGAGGGCCCTTGACCCCAGCAAGCTTCCCAGGGGTCCACCTCTATCCCTGGACTTGCAGTACAGGCCACAGTGTACCCCCTGGTCCTTCACTTAGAGGCTTCTGACCCCAGCAAGCTAACCATGGGTCCATCTCTCCCTGGACTTGCAGTATAGGCCCAAGAGTGTCCCCTGGCCCACCACATAGGGGTATCTGTCCCCAGCAGGCTACCCAGGGGTCCACCTCTCTCCCTGGACTTGCAGTAGAGGCCCAAGAGTGCCCCCTGGTCCTCCACCTAGGGGCCTTTGACCCAAGCAAGTTTCCCAGGGGTCCACCTCTCTCCCTGGACTTGCATTAGAGGCCACAGTGTACCCCCTGGTCCTTCACCTAGGGGCTTCTGACCCCAGCAAAATACCCAGGGGTACACCTCTCACCCTGGACTTGCAATAGAGGCCCCAGGGTGCCCCGTGAACCTCCACATAGGGGCCCCTGACCACAGCAAGCTACCCAGGGGTCCACCTCTCTCCCTGGACTTACAGTAGAGGCCCTAGGGTGCCCCCTAGGCCTCCACCTAGGGGCCTCTGACCCCAGCAAGCTACCCAAGGGTCCAACTCTCTCCCTGGACTTGCAATATAGGCCCTAGGGTGCCCCTGGCCCTCCTATAGGGGCCTCTGACAGCAAGAAGATCTCCAGGGGTCCACCTCTCTCCCTGGACTTGCAGTAGAGGCCCCAGGGTGCCCCCAGGCCCTCCACCTAGGGGCCTCTTGAAGCAGGAAGCTGCCCAGGGGTCCATCTCTCTCCCTGGACTTGCAGTAGAGGCCCCAGGGTGCTCCCTGGCCCTTCACCTAGGGGACTCTGACCCCAGCAAGCTACCCAGGGGTCCACCTCTCTCATTGGACTTGCAGTATAGGCCCAAGAGTGCCCCTTGGTCCTCCACCTAGGGGACTTTGACCCCAGTAAGCCTCCCAGGGGTCCACCTCTGTCCCTGGACTTGCATTAGAGGCCACAGTGTACCCCATGGTCCTTCACCCAGGGGCTTCTGACCCCAGCAAGCTACCCAGGGGTCCACCTCTCTCTCTGGACTTTCAATAGAGACCCCAGGGTGCCCCATGGCCCTCCACCTAGAGGCCTCTGACCCCAGCAAGCTACGCTGGGGTCCACCTCTCTCTCTGGACTTGCAATAGAGGCCCTAGGGTGCCCCCTAGCCCTCCACCTAGAGGCCTCTGACAGCAAGAACCTCTCCAGGGGTCTACCTCTCTCCCTGGACTTGCAGTATAGGCCGCAGGGTGCCCCCTGGACCTCCACCTAGGGGCCTCTGACCCCAGCAAGCTACCCAGGGGTCCACCTCTCTCCCTGGCCTTGCAATAGAGGCCCCAGGGTGCCCCGTGGCCCTCCACCTAGAGGCCTCTGACCCCAGCAAGCTACCCAGGGGTCCACCTCTCTCCCTGGACTTGCAGTATAGGCCCCAGTGTGCCCCTTGGCCCTCCACCTAGGGGCCTCTTAAAGCAGGAAGCTGCCCAGGGGTCCATCTCTCTCCCTGGACTTGCAGTAGAGGCCCCAGGGTGCCCCCTGGCCCTCCAACTAGGGGCCTCTGACAGCAAGGCGCTCTAGGGGTCCACCTTTCTCCCTGGACTTGCAGTAGGGGCCCCAGGGTTCCCCCTGTTCCTCCACATAGGGGCCTCTGACCCCAGCAAGCTACACAGGGGTCCACCTCTCTCCCTGGACTTGCAGTAGTGGGCCCAGGGTGCTCCCTTGCGCTCCACCTAGGGGCCTCTGACCCCAGCAAGCTACCCAGGGGTCCAGCTCTCTGTCTGGACTTGCAGTATAGGCCCCAGGGTGCCCTTTGGCCCTCCACCTAGGGGCCTCTGACACCAGCAAGCTACACGGGGGTCCACCTCTTTCCCTGGACTTGCAGTATAGGCCACAGGGTGACCCCTTGCCCTCCACCTAGGGGCATCTGACCCCAGCAAGCTACCCAGGGGTCTTCCTCTTTAACTGGACTTGCAGTATAGGCCCCAGGGTGCCCCCTTGCTTTCCACCTAGGGTCCTCTGACACCAGCAAGCTAATTAGGGGTCCACCTCTCTCCCAGGACTTGCAGTAGAGGCCCCAGGGTGCCCCCTGGACCTCTATCTACGGGCCTCTGACCCCAGCAAGCTATCCAGGGGTCCACCTCTCTCCCTGGACTTGCAGTAAAGGCCCAAGAGTGCCCCCTGGCCCTCCACCTGAGGGCCCTTGACCCCAGCAAGCTTCCCAGGTGTCCACCTCTATCCCTGGACTTGAAGTAGAGGTCACAGTGTACCCCCTGGTCCTTCACTTAGAGGCTTCTGACCCCAGCAAGCTACCCAGGGGTCCAGCTCTCTCCCTGGACTTGCAGTATAGGCCCAAGAGTGTCCCCTGGCCCTCCACCTAGGGGCGTCTGTACCCAGCAGGCTACCGAGGGGTCCACCTCTCTCCCTGGACTTGCAGTATAGGCCCCAGGGTGCCCCCTGGACCTCCATCTAGGGGCCTCTGACCCCAGCAAGCTATCCAGGGGTCCACCTCTCTCCCTGGACTTGCAGTATAGCCCCTAGGGTGCCCCCTGGCCCTCCACCTAGGGGCCTCTGACCCCAGCTAGCTACCCAGGTGTCCACCTTTATCCCTGTACTTGCAGTAAAGGCCCCAGGGTGCCCCTGGCCCTCCACATAGGGCCTTCTGACCCCAGCAAGCTACCCAGGGGTTCACCTCTCTCCCTGGACTTGCACTAGAGGCCCCAGGGTGCCCCCTGGACCTCTATCTATGGGCCTCTGACCCCAGCAAGCTACCCAGGGGTCCACCTCTCACCCTGGACTTGCAGTAAAGGTCCCAGGGTGCTCCCTGGCCCTCCACCTAGGGGACTCTGACCCCAGCAAGCTACCTAGGGGTCCACTTCTCTCCCTGGACTTGCAGTATAGGCCACAGGGTGCCCCCTGGACCTCCACCTAGGGGCCTCTGACCCCAGCAAGCTACCCAGGGGTCCACCTCTCTCCCTGGACTTGCAGTAGAGGCCCCAGTGTGCTCCCTGTCCCTCCACCTAGGGTCCTTTGACCCCAGCAAGCTACCCAGGGGTCCACCTCTCTTCCTGGACTTTCAGTAGAGGCCTTAGGGTGCCCCCTGGCCCTCCACCTAGGGGCCTCTGACCCCAGCAAGCTACCCATGGGTCCACCTCTCTCCCTGGACTTGCAGTATTGGCCCCAGGGTGCCCCCTTGCCCTCAACCTAGGGGCCTCTGACCCCAGCAAGCTACCCAGGGGTCCAGCTCTCTCTCTGGAACTTGCAGTATAGGATGCAGGGGTGCCCTTTTGCCTTCAACCTATGGGCATCTGACCCCAGCAAGCTACCCAGGGGTCCAGCTCTTTCTGTGGACTTGCAGTATAGGCCTAGGGTGCCCCTTTGCCCTCCACCAAGGGGCCTCTGACCCCAGCTAGCTACCCAGGGGTCCACCTCTCTCCCTGGACTTGCAGTATAGGCCCCAGTGTGCCCCTTGGCCCTCCACCTAGGGGCCTCTTACAGCAGGAAGCTGCCCAGGGGTCCATCTCTCTCCCTGGACTTGCAGTAGAGGCCCCAGTGTGCCCCTGGCCCTCCACCTAGGGGCCCCTGACCCCTGCAATCTACCCAGGGGTCCACCTCTCTCCCTGGACTTGCAGTAAAGACCCAGGAGTGCCCCCTGGCCCTCCACTTATGGGCCTCTGACACCAGCAAGCTACCCAGGGGTCCACCTCTTTCCCTGGACTTGCAGTATAAGCCGCAGGGTGCCCCTTGGCCCTCCACCTAGAGGCCTCTGACCCAAACAAGCTACCCTGGGGTCCACCTCTCTATCTGGACTTGCAGTAGAGGCCCTAGGGTGCCCCTTAGCCCTCCACCTAGGGGCCTCTGACAGCAAGAAGCTCTCCAGGGGTCCACCTCTCTCCCTGGACTTGCAGTAGAGGCCCCAGGACGCCCCCTGGCTCTCCACCTAGGGGCCTAAGACCCCATTATGCTACCCAGGGGTCCATCTCTCTCCCTGGACTTGCAGTGGAGGCCCCAGGGTGCCCCCTTGCCCTCCACATAGGGGCCCCTGACCCCTGCAAGCTACCCAGGGGTCCACCTCTCTCCCTGGACTAACAGTATAGGCCCAAGAGTGTCCCCTGGTCCTCCAGCTAGGGACCTTTGACCCCAGCAAGCTTCCCAAGGGTCCACCTCTCTCCCTGGACTTGTAGTAGAGGCCCCAGGGTGCTCCCTGGCTCTCCACTTAGGGGCCTCTGACCCCAGCAAGCTACCCAGGGGTACACCTCTCTCCCTGGACTTGCAGTATAGGCCTCAGTGTGCCCCTTGGCCCTCCACCTAGGGGCCTCTTAAAGCAGGAAGCTGCCCAGGGGTCCATCTCTCTCCCTGGACTTGCAGTAGAGGCCCCAGGGTGCCCCCTGGCCCTCCAACTAGGGGCCTCTGACAGCAAGGCGCTCTAGGGGTCCACCTTTCTCCCTGGACTTGCAGTAGGGGCCCCAGGGTTCCCCCTGTTCCTCCACATAGGGGCCTCTGACCCCAGCAAGCTACACAGGGGTCCACCTCTCTTCCTGGACTTGCAGTAGTGGGCCCAGGGTGCTCCCTTGCCCTCCACCTAGGGGCCTCTGACCCCAGCAAGCTACCCAGGGGTCCAGCTCTCTGTCTGGACTTGCAGTATAGGCCCCAGGGTGCCCTTTGGCCCTCCACCTAGGGGCCTCTGACACCAGCAAGCTACACGGGGGTCCACCTCTTTCCCTGGACTTGCAGTATAGGCCACAGGGTGACCCCTTGCCCTCCACCTAGGGGCATCTGACCCCAGCAAGCTACCCAGGGGTCCTCCTCTTTACCTGGACTTGCAGTATAGGCCCCAGGGTGCCCCCTTGCTTTCCACCTAGGGTCCTCTGACACCAGCAAGCTAATTAGTGGTCCACCTCTCTCCCAGGACTTGCAGTAGAGGCCCCAGGGTGCCCCCTGGACCTCCATCTAGGGGCCTCTGACCCCAGCAAGCTATCCAGGGGTCCACCTCTCTCCCTGGACTTGCAGTAAAGGCCCAAGAGTGCCCCCTGGCCCTCCACCTGAGGGCCCTTGACCCCAGCAAGCTTCCCAGGGGTCCACCTCTATCCCTGGACTTGAAGTAGAGGTCACAGTGTACCCCCTGGTCCTTCACTTAGAGGCTTCTGACCCCAGCAAGCTACCCAGGGGTCCAGCTCTCTCCCTGGACTTGCAGTATAGGCCCAAGAGTGTCCCCTGGCCCTCCACCTAGGGGCGTCTGTCCCCAGCAGGCTACCCAGGGGTCCACCTCTCTCCCTGGACTTGCAGTATAGGCCCCAGGGTGCCCCCTGGACCTCCATCTAGGGGCCTCTGACCCCAGCAAGCTATCCAGGGGTCCACCTCTCTCCCTGGACTTGCAGTATAGCCCCTAGGGTGCCCCTTGGCCCTCCACCTAGGGGCCTCTGACCCCAGCTAGCTACCCAGGTGTCCACCTTTATCCCTGTACTTGCAGTAAAGGCCCCAGGGTGCCCCTGGCCCTCCACATAGGGCCCTCTGACCCCAGCAAGCTACCCAGGGGTTCACCTCTCTCCCTGGACTTGCACTAGAGGCCCCAGGGTGCCCCCTGGACCTCTATCTATGGGCCTCTGACCCCAGCAAGCTACCCAGGGGTCCACCTCTCTTCCTGGACTTTCAGTAGAGGCCTTAGGGTGCCCCCTGGCCCTCCACCTGGGGGCCTCTGACCCCAGCAAGCTACCCATGGGTCCACCTCTCTCCCTGGACTTGCAGTATTGGCCCCAGGGTGCCCCCTTGCCCTCAACCTAGGGGCCTCTGACCCCAGCAAGCTACCCAGGGGTCCAGCTCTCTCTCTGGACTTGCAGTATAGGATGCAGGGGTGCCCTTTTGCCTTCAACCTATGGGCCTCTGACCCCAGCAAGCTACCCAGGGGTCCAGCTCTTTCTCTGGACTTGCAGTATAGGCCTAGGGTGCCCCTTTGCCCTCCACCAAGGGGCCTCTGACCCCAGCTAGCTACCCAGTGGTCCACCTCTCTCCCTGGACTTGCAGTATAGGCCCCAGTGTGCCCCTTGGCCCTCCACCTAGGGGCCTCTTACAGCAGGAAGCTGCCCAGGGGTCCATCTCTCTCCCTGGACTTGCAGTAGAGGCCCCAGTGTGCCCCTGGCCCTCCACCTAGGGGCCCCTGACCCCTGCAATCTACCCAGGGGTCCACCTCTCTCCCTGGACTTGCAGTAAAGACCCAGGAGTGCCCCCTGGCCCTCCACTTATGGGCCTCTGACACCAGCAAGCTACCCAGGGGTCCACCTCTTTCCCTGGACTTGCAGTATAAGCCGCAGGGTGCCCCTTGGCCCTCCACCTAGAGGCCTCTGACCCAAACAAGCTACCCTGGGGTCCACCTCTCTATCTGGACTTGCAGTAGAGGCCCTAGGGTGCCCCTTAGCCCTCCACCTAGGGGCCTCTGACAGCAAGAAGCTCTCCAGGGGTCCACCTCTCTCCCTGGACTTGCAGTAGAGGCCCCAAGATGCCCCCTGGCTCTCCACCTAGGGGCCTAAGACCCCATTAAGCTACCCAGGGGTCCATCTCTCTCCCTGGACTTGCAGTGGAGGCCCCAGGGTGCCCCCTTGCCCTCCACATAGGGGCCCCTGACCCCTGCAAGCTACCCAGGGGTCCACCTCTCTCCCTGGACTTGCAGTATAGGCCCAAGAGTGTCCCCTGGTCCTCCACCTAGGGACCTTTGACCCCAGCAAGCTTCCCAAGGGTCCACCTCTCTCCCTGGACTTGTAGTAGAGGCCCCAGGGTGCTCCCTGGCTCTCCACTTAGGGGCCTCTGACCCCAGCAAGCTACCCAGGGGTTCACCTCTCTTCCTGGTCTTGCAGTAGAAGCCCCAGGATGCCCCCTGGCCCTCCACCTAGGGGCCTCTGACCCCAGCAAGCTACCTAGGGGTCCACCTCTCTCCCTGGACTTGCAATATAGGCCGCAGGGTGCCCCCTGGACCTCCACCTAGAGGCCTTTGACCCCAGCAAGCTACCCAGGGGTCCACATCTCTCCCTGGACTTGCAGTAGAGGCCTAAGGGTGCCCCCTGGCCCTCCACCTACGGGTCTCTGACCCCAGCAAGCTATCCAGGGGTCCACCTCTCTCCTTGGACTTGCAGTATAGGCCCAAAAGCGCCCCCTGGCCCTCCACCTATGGGCCTCTGACCCCACCAAGCTACCCAGGGGTTCACCTCTCTCCCTGGACTTTCTGTATAGGCCCCAAGGTGCCCCCTTGCCTTCAACCTAGCGGCCTCTGACCCCGGCAAGCTAACCAGGGGTCCAGCTCTCTCTGTGGACTTGCAGTATAGGCCCAGGGTGCCCCTTTGCCCTCCACCTAGGGACCTCTGACCCCAGCAAGCTACCCAGGGGTCCACCTCTCTCCCTGGACTTGCAGTATAGGCCCCAGTGTGCCCCTTGGCCCTCCACCTAGGGGCCTCTTACAGCAGGAAGCTGCCCAGGGGTCCATTTCTCTCCCTGGACTTGCAGTAGAGGCCCAAGGTTGCCCCCTTGCCCTCCACATAGGGGCCCCTGACCCCTGCAAGCTTCCCAGAGGTCCACCTCTCTCCCTGGACTTGCAGTATAGGCCCAAGAGTGCCCCCTGGTCCTCCACCTAGGGGCCTTTGACCCCAGCAATTTTCCCAAGGGTCCACCTCTCTCCCTGGACTTGCATTAGAGGCCACAATGTACCCCCTGGCCCTTCACCCAAGGGGCTTCTGACCCCTGCAAGCTACCCAGGGGTCCACATCTCTCCCTGGACTTGCAATAGAGGCCCTAGGGTGCCCCCTGGCCCTTCACCTAGGGGCCTCTGACCCCAGCAAGCTACCCAGGGGTCCAGCTCTCTCTCTGGACTTGCAGTATAGGCCCCAGGGTGCCCCTTTGCACTCCACCTAGGGGCCTCTGACCCCTGCAAGCTACCCAGGGGTCCACCTCTCTGCTTGGACTTGCAATATAGGCTCAAGAGTGCCCCCTGGCCCTCACCTAGGGGCCTCTGACAGCAAGAAGCTCTCCAGGGGTCCACCTCTCTCCCTGGACTTGCAGTAGAGGCCCCAGGATGCCCCCTGGCCCTCCACCTAGGGGCCTATGACCCCATTAAGCTACCCAGGGGTCCACCTCTCTCCCTGGACTTTCAGTATAGGCCCCAAGGTGCCCCCTTGCCTTCAACCTAGGGGCCTCTGACCCCAGCAAGCTACCCAGGGGTCAAGCTCTCTCTGTGGACTAGCAGTATAGGCCTAGGGTGCCCCTTTGCCCTCCACCTAGGGACCTCTGACCCCAGCAAACTACCCAGGGGTCCACCTCTATCCCTGGACTTGCAGTATAGGCCCCAGTGTGCCCTCGCCCTCCACTTAGGGGCCTCTTACAGCAGGAAGCTGCCCAGGGGTCCATTTCTATCCCTGGACTTGCAGTAGAGGCCCCAGAGTGCCCCCTTGCCCTCCACATAGGGGCCCCTGACCCCTGCAAGCTACCCAGGGGTCCACCTCCCTCCCTGGACTTGCAGTATAGGCCCAAGAGTGCCCCCTGGTCCTACACCTAGAGGCCTTTGACCCCAGCAAGCTTCCCAAGGGTCCACCTCTCTCCCTGGACTTGTAGTAGAGGCCCCAGGGTGCTCCCTGGCTCTCCACCTAGGGGCCTCTGACCCCAGCAAGCTACCCAGGGGTCAACCTCTCTCCCTGGTCTTGCAGAAGAGGCCCCAGGATGCCCCCTGGCCCTCCACCTAGGGGCCTCTGACCCCAGCAAGCTACTTAGGGGTCCACCTCTCTCCCTGGACTTGCAGTATAGGCCGCAGGGTGCCCCCTGGACCTCCACCTAGGGGCCTCTGACCCCACCAAGCTACCCAGGGGTCCACCTCTCTCCCTGGACTTTCTCTAAAGGCCCCAAGGTGTCCCCTTGCCTTCAACCTAGGGGCCTCTGACCCCAGCATGCTAACCAGGGATCCAGCTCTCTCTGTGGACTTGCAGTATAGGCCTAGGGTGCCCCTTTGCCCTCCACCTAGGGACCTCTGACCCCAGCAAGCTACCCAGGGGTCCACCTCTTTACCTGGACTTGCAGTAGAGGCCCCAGGGTGCCCCCTTGCCCTCCACATAGGGGCCCATGACCCCTGCAAGCTACCCAGGGGTCCACCTCTCTCCCTGGACTTGCAGTATAGGCCCAAGAGTGCCCCCTGGTCCTCCACCTAGAGGCCTTTGACCCCAGCAAGCTTCCCAAGGGTCCACCTCTCTCCCTGGACTTGTAGTAGAGGCCCCAGGGTGCTCCCTGGCTCTCCACTTAGGGGCCTCTGACCCCAGCAAGCTACCCAGGGGTTCACCTCTCTTCCTGGTCTTGCAGTAGAGGCCCCAGGATGCCCCCTGGCCCTCCACCTAGGGGCCTCTGACCCCAGCAAGCTACCTAGGGGTCCACCTCTCTCCCTGGACTTGCAATATAGGCCGCAGGGTGCCCCCTGGACCTCCACCTAGAGGCCTTTGACCCCAGCAAGCTACCCAGGGGTCCACATCTCTCCCTGGACTTGCAGTAGAGGCCTAAGGGTGCCCCCTGGCCCTCCACCTACGGGTCTCTGACCCCAGCAAGCTATCCAGGGGTCCACCTCTCTCCTTGGACTTGCAGTATAGGCCCAAAAGCGCCCCCTGGCCCTCCACCTAGGGGCCTCTGACCCCACCAAGCTACCCAGGGGTTCACCTCTCTCCCTGGACTTTCTGTATAGGCCCCAAGGTGCCCCCTTGCCTTCAACCTAGCGGCCTCTGACCCCGGCAAGCTAACCAGGGGTCCAGCTCTCTCTGTGGACTTGCAGTATAGGCCTAGGGTGCCCCTTTGCCCTCCACCTAGGGACCTCTGACCCCAGCAAGCTACCCAGGGGTCCACCTCTCTCCCTGGACTTGCAGTATAGGCCCCAGTGTGCCCCTTGGCCCTCCACCTAGGGGCCTCTTACAGCAGGAAGCTGCCCAGGGGTCCATTTCTCTCCCTGGACTTGCAGTAGAGGCCCAAGGTTGCCCCCTTGCCCTCCACATAGGGGCCCCTGACCCCTGCAAGCTTCCCAGAGGTCCACCTCTCTCCCTGGACTTGCAGTATAGGCCCAAGAGTGCCCCCTGGTCCTCCACCTAGGGGCCTTTGACCCCAGCAATTTTCCCAAGGGTCCACCTCTCTCCCTGGACTTGCAGTAGAGGCCCCAGGACGCCCCCTGGCTCTCCACCTAGGGGCCTAAGACCCCATTATGCTACCCAGGGGTCCATCTCTCTCCCTGGACTTGCAGTGGAGGCCCCAGGGTGCCCCCTTGCCCTCCACATAGGGGCCCCTGACCCCTGCAAGCTACCCAGGGGTCCACCTCTCTCCCTGGACTAACAGTATAGGCCCAAGAGTGTCCCCTGGTCCTCCAGCTAGGGACCTTTGACCCCAGCAAGCTTCCCAAGGGTCCACCTCTCTCCCTGGACTTGTAGTAGAGGCCCCAGGGTGCTCCCTGGCTCTCCACTTAGGGGCCTCTGACCCCAGCAAGCTACCCAGGGGTACACCTCTCTCCCTGGACTTGCAGTATAGGCCTCAGTGTGCCCCTTGGCCCTCCACCTAGAGGCCTCTTAAAGCAGGAAGCTGCTCAGGGGTCCATCTCTCTCCCTGGACTTGCAGTAGAGGCCCCAGGGTGCCCCCTGGCCCTCCAACTAGGGGCCTCTGACAGCAAGGCACTCAAGGGGTCCACCTTTCTCCCTGGACTTGCAGTAGGGGCCCCAGGGTTCCCCCTGTTCCTCCACATAGGGGCCTCTGACCCCAGCAAGCTACACAGGGGTCCACCTCTCTCCCTGGACTTGCAGTAGTGGGCCCAGGGTGCTCCCTTGCCCTCCACCTAGGGGCCTCTGACCCCAGCAAGCTACCCAGGGGTCCAGCTCTCTGTCTGGACTTGCAGTATAGGCCCCAGGGTGCCCTTTGGCCCTCCACCTAGGGGCCTCTGACACCAGCAAGCTACACGGGGGTCCACCTCTTTCCCTGGACTTGCAGTATAGGCCACAGGGTGACCCCTTGCCCTCCACCTAGGGGTATCTGACCCCAGCAAGCTACCCAGGGGTCCTCCTCTTTACCTGGACTTGCAGTATAGGCCCCAGGGTGCCCCCTTGCTTTCCACCTAGGGTCCTCTGACACCAGCAAGCTAATTAGGGGTCCACCTCTCTCCCAGGACTTGCAGTAGAGGCCCCAGGGTGCCCCCTGGACCTCCATCTACGGGCCTCTGACCCCAGCAAGCTATCCAGGGGTCCACCTCTCTCCCTGGACTTGCAGTAAAGGCCCAAGAGTGCCCCCTGGCCCTCCACCTGAGGGCCCTTGACCCCAGCAAGCTTCCCAGGGGTCCACCTCTATCCCTGGACTTGAAGTAGAGGTCACAGTGTACCCCCTGGTCCTTCACTTAGAGGCTTCTGACCCCAGCAAGCTACCCAGGGGTCCAGCTCTCTCCCTGGACTTGCAGTATAGGCCCAAGAGTGTCCCCTGGCCCTCCACCTAGGGGCGTCTGTACCCAGCAGGCTACCGAGGGGTCCACCTCTCTCCCTGGACTTGCAGTATAGGCCCCAGGGTGCCCCCTGGACCTCCATCTAGGGGCCTCTGACGCCAGCAAGCTATCCAGGGGTCCACCTCTCTCCCTGGACTTGCAGTATAGCCCCTAGGGTGCCCCCTGGCCCTCCACCTAGGGGCCTCTGACCCCAGCTAGCTACCCAGGTGTCCACCTTTATCCCTGTACTTGCAGTAAAGGCCCCAGGGTGCCCCTGGCCCTCCACATAGGGCCCTCTGACCCCAGCAAGCTACCCAGGGGTTCACCTCTCTCCCTGGACTTGCACTAGAGGCCCCAGGGTGCCCCCTGGACCTCTATCTATGGGCCTCTGACCCCAGCAAGCTACCCAGGGGTCCACCTCTCACCCTGGACTTGCAGTAAAGGTCCCAGGGTGCTCCCTGGCCCTCCACCTAGGGGACTCTGACCCCAGCAAGCTACCTAGGGGTCCACTTCTCTCCCTGGACTTGCAGTATAGGCCACAGGGTGCCCCCTGGACCTCCACCTAGGGGCCTCTGACCCCAGCAAGCTACCCAGGGGTCCACCTCTCTCCCTGGACTTGCAGTAGAGGCCCCAGTGTGCTCCCTGTCCCTCCACCTAGGGTCCTTTGACCCCAGCAAGCTACCCAGGGGTCCACCTCTCTTCCTGGACTTTCAGTAGAGGCCTTAGGGTAACCCCTGGCCCTCCACCTAGGGGCCTCTGACCCCAGCAAGATACCCATGGGTCCACCTCTCTCCCTGGACTTGCAGTATTGGCCCCAGGGTGCCCCCTTGCCCTCAACCTAGGGGCCTCTGACCCCAGCAAGCTACCCAGGGGTCCAGCTCTCTCTCTGGACTTGCAGTATAGGATGCAGGGGTGCCCTTTTGCCTTCAACCTATGGGCATCTGACCCCAGCAAGCTACCCAGGGGTCCAGCTCTTTCTGTGGACTTGCAGTATAGGCCTAGGGTGCCCCTTTGCCCTCCACCAAGGGGCCTCTGACCCCAGCTAGCTACCCAGGGGTCCACCTCTCTCCCTGGACTTGCAGTATAGGCCCCAGTGTGCCCCTTGGCCCTCCACCTAGGGGCCTCTTACAGCAGGAAGCTGCCCAGGGGTCCATCTCTCTCCCTGGACTTGCAGTAGAGGCCCCAGTGTGCCCCTGGCCCTCCACCTAGGGGCCCCTGACCCCTGCAATCTACCCAGGGGTCCACCTCTCTCCCTGGACTTGCAGTAAAGACCCAGGAGTGCCCCCTGGCCCTCCACTTATGGGCCTCTGACACCAGCAAGCTACCCAGGGGTCCACCTCTTTCCCTGGACTTGCAGTATAAGCCGCAGGGTGCCCCTTGGCCCTCCACCTAGAGGCCTCTGACCCAAACAAGCTACCCTGGGGTCCACCTCTCTATCTGGACTTGCAGTAGAGGCCCTAGGGTGCCCCTTAGCCCTCCACCTAGGGGCCTCTGACAGCAAGAAGCTCTCCAGGGGTCCACCTCTCTCCCTGGACTTGCAGTAGAGGCCCCAGGACGCCCCCTGGCTCTCCACCTAGGGGCCTAAGACCCCATTATGCTACCCAGGGGTCCATCTCTCTCCCTGGACTTGCAGTGGAGGCCCCAGGGTGCCCCCTTGCCCTCCACATAGGGGCCCCTGACCCCTGCAAGCTACCCAGGGGTCCACCTCTCTCCCTGGACTAACAGTATAGGCCCAAGAGTGTCCCCTGGTCCTCCAGCTAGGGACCTTTGACCCCAGCAAGCTTCCCAAGGGTCCACCTCTCTCCCTGGACTTGTAGTAGAGGCCCCAGGGTGCTCCCTGGCTCTCCACTTAGGGGCCTCTGACCCCAGCAAGCTACCCAGGGGTACACCTCTCTCCCTGGACTTGCAGTATAGGCCTCAGTGTGCCCCTTGGCCCTCCACCTAGGGGCCTCTTAAAGCAGGAAGCTGCCCAGGGGTCCATCTCTCTCCCTGGACTTGCAGTAGAGGCCCCAGGGTGCCCCCTGGCCCTCCAACTAGGGGCCTCTGACAGCAAGGCGCTCTAGGGGTCCACCTTTCTCCCTTGACTTGCAGTAGGGGCCCCAGGGTTCCCCCTGTTCCTCCACATAGGGGCCTCTGACCCCAGCAAGCTACACAGGGGTCCACCTCTCTCCCTGGACTTGCAGTAGTGGGCCCAGGGTGCTCCCTTGCCCTCCACCTAGGGGCCTCTGACCCCAGCAAGCTACCCAGGGGTCCAGCTCTCTGTCTGGACTTGCATTATAGGCCCCAGGGTGCCCTTTGGCCCTTCACCTAGGGGCCTCTGACACCAGCAAGCTACACGGGGGTCCACCTCTTTCCCTGGACTTGCAGTATAGGCCACAGGGTGACCCCTTGCCCTCCACCTAGGGGCATCTGACCCCAGCAAGCTACCCAGGGGTCCTCCTCTTTACCTGGACTTGCAGTATAGGCCCCAGGGTGCCCCCTTGCTTTCCACCTAGGGTCCTCTGACACCAGCAAGCTAATTAGTGGTCCACCTCTCTCCCAGGACTTGCAGTAGAGGCCCCAGGGTGCCCCCTGGACCTCCATCTAGGGGCCTCTGACCCCAGCAAGCTATCCAGGGGTCCACCTCTCTCCCTGGACTTGCAGTAAAGGCCCAAGAGTGCCCCCTGGCCCTCCACCTGAGGGCCCTTGACCCCAGCAAGCTTCCCAGGGGTCCACCTCTATCCATGGACTTGAAGTAGAGGTCACAGTGTACCCCCTGGTCCTTCACTTAGAGGCTTCTGACCCCAGCAAGCTACCCAGGGGTCCAGCTCTCTCCCTGGACTTGCAGTATAGGCCCAAGAGTGTCCCCTGGCCCTCCACCTAGGGGCGTCTGTCCCCAGCAGGCTACCCAGGGGTCCACCTCTCTCCCTGGACTTGCAGTATAGGCCCCAGGGTGCCCCCTGGACCTCCATCTAGGGGCCTCTGACCCCAGCAAGCTATCCAGGGGTCCACCTCTCATACTGGACTTGCAGTATAGCCCCTAGGGTGCCCCTTGGCCCTCCACCTAGGGGCCTCTGACCCCAGCTAGCTACCCAGGTGTCCACCTTTATCCCTGTACTTGCAGTAAAGGCCCCAGGGTGCCCCTGGCCCTCCACATAGGGCCCTCTGACCCCAGCAAGCTACCCAGGGGTTCACCTCTCTCCCTGGACTTGCACTAGAGGCCCCAGGGTGCCCCCTGGACCTCTATCTATGGGCCTCTGACCCCAGCAAGCTACCCAGGGGTCCACCTCTCACCCTGGACTTGCAGTAAAGGTCCCAGGGTGCTCCCTGGCCCTCCACCTAGGGGACTCTGACCCCAGCAAGCTACCTAGGGGTCCACTTCTCTCCCTGGACTTGCAATATAGGCCACAGGGTGCCCCCTGGACCTCCACCTAGGGGCCTCTGACCCCAGCAAGCTACCCAGGGGTCCACCTCTCTTCCTGGACTTGCAGTAGAGGCCCCAGTGTGCTCCCTCTCCCTCCACCTAGGGTCCTTTGACCCCAGCAAGCTACCCAGGGGTCCACCTCTCTTCCTGGAATTTCAGTAGAGGCCTTAGGGTGCCCCCTGGCCCTCCACCTGGGGGCCTCTGACCCCAGCAAGCTACCCATGGGTCCACCTCTCTCCCTGGACTTGCAGTATTGGCCCCAGGGTGCCCCCTTGCCCTCAACCTAGGGGCCTCTGACCCCAGCAAGCTACCCAGGGGTCCAGCTCTCTCTCTGGACTTGCAGTATAGGATGCAGGGGTGCCCTTTTGCCTTCAACCTATGGGCCTCTGACCCCAGCAAGCTACCCAGGGGTCCAGCTCTTTCTCTGGACTTGCAGTATAGGCCTAGGGTGCCCCTTTGCCCTCCACCAAGGGGCCTCTGACCCCAGCTAGCTACCCAGTGGTCCACCTCTCTCCCTGGACTTGCAGTATAGGCCCCAGTGTGCCCCTTGGCCCTCCACCTAGGGGCCTCTTACAGCAGGAAGCTGCCCAGGGGTCCATCTCTCTCCCTGGACTTGCAGTAGAGGCCCCAGTGTGCCCCTGGCCCTCCACCTAGGGGCCCCTGACCCCTGCAATCTACCCAGGGGTCCACCTCTCTCCCTGGACTTGCAGTAAAGACCCAGGAGTGCCCCCTGGCCCTCCACTTATGGGCCTCTGACACCAGCAAGCTACCCAGGGGTCCACCTCTTTCCCTGGACTTGCAGTATAAGCCGCAGGGTGCCTCTTGGCCCTCCACCTAGAGGCCTCTGACCCAAACAAGCTACCCTGGGGTCCACCTCTCTATCTGGACTTGCAGTAGAGGCCCTAGGGTGCCCCTTAGCCCTCCACCTAGGGGCCTCTGACAGCAAGAAGCTCTCCAGGGGTCCACCTCTCTCCCTGGACTTGCAGTAGAGGCCCCAAGATGCCCCCTGGCTCTCCACCTAGGGGCCTAAGACCCCATTAAGCTACCCAGGGGTCCATCTCTCTCCCTGGACTTGCAGTGGAGGCCCCAGGGTGCCCCCTTGCCCTCCACATAGGGGCCCCTGACCCCTGCAAGCTACGCAGGGGTCCACCTCTCTCCCTGGACTTGCAGTATAGGCCCAAGAGTGACCCCTGGTCCTCCACCTAGGGACCTTTGACCCCAGCAAGCTTCCCAAGGGTCCACCTCTCTCCCTGGACTTGTAGTAGAGGCCCCAGGTTGCTCCCTGGCTCTCCACTTAGGGGCCTCTGACCCCAGCAAGCTACCCAGGGGTTCACCTCTCTTCCTGGTCTTGCAGTAGAGGCCCCAGGATGCCCCCTGGCCCTCCACCTAGGGGCTTCTGACCCCAGCAAGCTACCTAGGGGTCCACCTCTCTCCCTGGACTTGCAATATAGGCCGCAGGGTGCCCCCTGGACCTCCACCTAGAGGCCTTTGACCCCAGCCAGCTACCCAGGGGTCCACATCTCTCCCTGGACTTGCAGTAGAGGCCTAAGGGTGCCCCCTGGCCCTCCACCTACGGGTCTCTGACCCCAGCAAGCTATCCAGGGGTCCACCTCTCTCCTTGGACTTGCAGTATAGGCCCAAAAGCGCCCCCTGGCCCTCCACCTATGGGCCTCTGACCCCACCAAGCTACCCAGGGGTTCACCTCTCTCCCTGGACTTTCTGTATAGGCCCCAAGGTGCCCCCTTGCCTTCAACCTAGCGGCCTCTGACCCCGGCAAGCTAACCAGGGGTCCAGCTCTCTCTGTGGACTTGCAGTATAGGCCTAGGGTGCCCCTTTGCCCTCCACCTAGGGACCTCTGACCCCAGCAAGCTACCCAGGGGTCCACCTCTCTCCCTGGACTTGCAGTATAGGCCCCAGTGTGCCCCTTGGCCCTCCACCTAGGGGCCTCTTACAGCAGGAAGCTGCCCAGGGGTCAATTTCTCTCCCTGGACTTGCAGTAGAGGCCCAAGGTTGCCCCCTTGCCCTCCACATAGGGGCCCCTGACCCCTGCAAGCTTCCCAGAGGTCCACCTCTCTCCCTGGACTTGCAGTATAGGCCCAAGAGTGCCCCCTGGTCCTCCACCTAGGGGCCTTTGACCCCAGCAATTTTCCCAAGGGTCCACCTCTCTCCCTGGACTTGCATTAGAGGCCACAATGTACCCCCTGGCCCTTCACCCAGGGGCTTCTGACCCCTGCAAGCTACCCAGGGGTCCACATCTCTCCCTGGACTTGCAATAGAGGCCCTAGGGTGCCCCCTGGCCCTTCACCTAGGGGCCTCTGACCCCAGCAAGCTACCCAGGGGTCCAGCTCTCTCTCTGGACTTGCAGTATAGGCCCCAGGGTGCCCCTTTGCACTCCACCTAGGGGCCCCTGACCCCTGCAAGCTACCCAGGGGTCCACCTCTCTGCTTGGACTTGCAATATAGGCTCAAGAGTGCCCCCTGGCCCTCACCTAGGGGCCTCTGACAGCAAGAAGCTCTCCAGGGGTCCACCTCTCTCCCTGGACTTGCAGTAGAGGCCCCAGGATGCCCCCTGGCCCTCCACCTAGGGTCCTATGACCCCATTAAGCTACCCAGGGGTCCACCTCTCTCCCTGGACTTTCAGTATAGGCCCCAAGGTGCCCCCTTGCCTTCAACCTAGGGGCCTCTGACCCCAGCAAGCTACCCAGGGGTCAAGCTCTCTCTGTGGACTTGCAGTATAGGCCTAGGGTGCCCCTTTGCCCTCCACCTAGGGACCTCTGACCCCAGCAAACTACCCAGGGGTCCACCTCTATCCCTGGACTTGCAGTATAGGCCCCAGTGTGCCCTCGCCCTCCACTTAGGGGCCTCTTACAGCAGGAAGCTGCCCAGGGGTCCATTTCTATCCCTGGACTTGCAGTAGAGGCCCCAGAGTGCCCCCTTGCCCTCCACATAGGGGCCCCTGACCCCTGCAAGCTACCCAGGGGTCCACCTCCCTCCCTGGACTTGCAGTATAGGCCCAAGAGTGCCCCCTGGTCCTACACCTAGAGGCCTTTGACCCCAGCAAGCTTCCCAAGGGTCCACCTCTCTCCCTGGACTTGTAGTAGAGGCCCCAGGGTGCTCCCTGGCTCTCCACCTAGGGGCCTCTGACCCCAGCAAGCTACCCAGGGGTCAACCTCTCTCCCTGGTCTTGCAGAAGAGGCCCCAGGATGCCCCCTGGCCCTCCACCTAGGGGCCTCTGACCCCAGCAAGCTACTTAGGGGTCCACCTCTCTCCCTGGACTTGCAGTATAGGCCGCAGGGTGCCCCCTGGACCTCCACCTAGGGGCCTCTGACCCCAGCAAGCTACCCAGGGGTCCACCTCTCTCCTTGGACTTGCAGTATAGGCCCAAGAGTGCCCCGTGGCCCTCCACCTAGGGGCCTCTGACCCCACCAAGCTACCCAGGGGTCCACCTCTCTCCCTGGACTTTCTCTAAAGGCCCCAAGGTGTCCCCTTGCCTTCAACCTAGGGGCCTCTGACCCCAGCATGCTAACCAGGGATCCAGCTCTCTCTGTGGACTTGCAGTATAGGCCTAGGGTGCCCCTTTGCCCTCCACCTAGGGACCTCTGACCCCAGCAAGCTACCCAGGGGTCCACCTCTTTCCCTGGACTTGCAGTAGAGGCCCCAGGGTGCCCCCTTGCCCTCCACATAGGGGCCCATGACCCCTGCAAGCTACCCAGGGGTCCACCTCTCTCCCTGGACTTGCAGTATAGGCCCAAGAGTGCCCCCTGGTCCTCCACCTAGAGGCCTTTGACCCCAGCAAGCTTCCCAAGGGTCCACCTCTCTCCCTGGACTTGTAGTAGAGGCCCCAGGGTGCTCCCTGGCTCTCCACTTAGGGGCCTCTGACCCCAGCAAGCTACCCAGGGGTTCACCTCTCTTCTTGGTCTTGCAGTAGAGGCCCCAGGATGCCCCCTGGCCCTCCACCTAGGGGCCTCTGACCCCAGCAAGCTACCTAGGGGTCCACCTCTCTCCCTGGACTTGCAATATAGGCCGCAGGGTGCCCCCTGGACCTCCACCTAGAGGCCTTTGACCCCAGCAAGCTACCCAGGGGTCCACATCTCTCCCTGGACTTGCAGTAGAGGCCTAAGGGTGCCCCCTGGCCCTCCACCTACGGGTCTCTGACCCCAGCAAGCTATCCAGGGGTCCACCTCTCTCCTTGGACTTGCAGTATAGGCCCAAAAGCGCCCCCTGGCCCTCCACCTAGGGGCCTCTGACCCCACCAAGCTACCCAGGGGTTCACCTCTCTCCCTGGACTTTCTGTATAGGCCCCAAGGTGCCCCCTTGCCTTCAACCTAGCGGCCTCTGACCCCGGCAAGCTAACCAGGGGTCCAGCTCTCTCTGTGGACTTGCAGTATAGGCCTAGGGTGCCCCTTTGCCCTCCACCTAGGGACCTCTGACCCCAGCAAGCTACCCAGGGGTCCACCTCTCTCCCTGGACTTGCAGTATAGGCCCCAGTGTGCCCCTTGGCCCTCCACCTAGGGGCCTCTTACAGCAGGAAGCTGCCCAGGGGTCCATTTCTCTCCCTGGACTTGCAGTAGAGGCCCAAGGTTGCCCCCTTGCCCTCCACATAGGGGCCCCTGACCCCTGCAAGCTTCCCAGAGGTCCACCTCTCTCCCTGGACTTGCAGTATAGGCCCAAGAGTGCCCCCTGGTCCTCCACCTAGGGGCCTTTGACCCCAGCAATTTTCCCAAGGGTCCACCTCTCTCCCTGGACTTGCATTAGAGGCCACAATGTACCCCCTGGCCCTTCACCCAGGGGCTTCTGACCCCTGCAAGCTACCCAGGGGTCCACCTCTCTCCCTGGACTTGCAATAGAGGCCCTAGGGTGCCCCCTGGCCCTTCACCTAGGGGCCTCTGACCCCAGCAAGCTACCCAGGGGTCCAGCTCTCTCTCTGGACTTGCAGTATAGGCCCCAGGGTGCCCCTTTGCACTCCACCTAGGGGCCTCTGACCCCTGCAAGCTACCCAGGGGTCCACCTCTCTCCTTGGACTTGCAATATAGGCTCGAGAGTGCCCCCTGGCCCTCACCTAGGGGCCTCTGACAGCAAGAAGCTCTCCAGGGGTCCACCTCTCTCCCTGGACTTGCAGTAGAGGCCCCAGGATGGCCCCTGGCCCTCCACCTAGGGGCCTATGACCCCATTAAGCTACCCAGGGGTCCACCTCTCTCCCTGGACTTTCAGTATAGGCCCCAAGGTGCCCCCTTGCCTTCAACCTAGGGGCCTCTGACCCCAGCAAGCTACCAAGGGGTCAAGCTCTCTCTGTGGACTTGCAGTATAGGCCTAGGGTGCCCCTTTGCCCTCCACCTAGGGACCTCTGACCCCAGCAAGCTACCCAGGGGTCCACCTCTTTCCCTGGACTTGCAGTAGAGGCCCCAGGGTGCCCCCTTGCCCTCCACATAGGGGCCCATGACCCCTGCAAGCTACCCAGGGGTCCACCTCTCTCCCTGGACTTGCAGTATAGGCCCAAGAGTGCCCCCTGGTCCTCCACCTAGAGGCTTTTGACCCCAGCAAGCTTCCCAAGGGTCCACCTCTCTCCCTGGACTTGTAGTAGAGGCCCCAGGGTGCTCCCTGGCTCTCCACTTAGGGGCCTCTGACCCCAGCAAGCTACCCAGGGGTTCACCTCTCTTCTTGGTCTTGCAGTAGAGGCCCCAGGATGCCCCCTGGACCTCCACCTAGAGGCCTTTGACCCCAGCAAGCTACCCAGGGGTCCACATCTCTCCCTGGACTTGCAGTAGAGGCCTAAGGGTGCCCCCTGGCCCTCCACCTACGGGTCTCTGACCCCAGCAAGCTATCCAGGGGTCCACCTCTCTCCTTGGACTTGCAGTATAGGCCCAAAAGCGCCCCCTGGCCCTCCACCTAGGGGCCTCTGACCCCACCAAGCTACCCAGGGGTTCACCTCTCTCCCTGGACTTTCTGTATAGGCCCCAAGGTGCCCCCTTGCCTTCAACCTAGCGGCCTCTGACCCCGGCAAGCTAACCAGGGGTCCAGCTCTCTCTGTGGACTTGCAGTATAGGCCTAGGGTGCCCCTTTGCCCTCCACCTAGGGACCTCTGACCCCAGCAAGCTACCCAGGGGTCCACCTCTCTCCCTGGACTTGCAGTATAGGCCCCAGTGTGCCCCTTGGCCCTCCACCTAGGGGCCTCTTACAGCAGGAAGCTGCCCAGGGGTCCATTTCTCTCCCTGGACTTGCAGTAGAGGCCCAAGGTTGCCCCCTTGCCCTCCACATAGGGGCCCCTGACCCCTGCAAGCTTCCCAGAGGTCCACCTCTCTCCCTGGACTTGCAGTATAGGCCCAAGAGTGCCCCCTGGTCCTCCACCTAGGGGCCTTTGACCCCAGCAATTTTCCCAAGGGTCCACCTCTCTCCCTGGACTTGCATTAGAGGCCACAATGTACCCCCTGGCCCTTCACCCAGGGGCTTCTGACCCCTGCAAGCTACCCAGGGGTCCACCTCTCTCCCTGGACTTGCAATAGAGGCCCTAGGGTGCCCCCTGGCCCTTCACCTAGGGGCCTCTGACCCCAGCAAGCTACCCAGGGGTCCAGCTCTCTCTCTGGACTTGCAGTATAGGCCCCAGGGTGCCCCTTTGCACTCCACCTAGGGGCCTCTGACCCCTGCAAGCTACCCAGGGGTCCACCTCTCTCCTTGGACTTGCAATATAGGCTCGAGAGTGCCCCCTGGCCCTCACCTAGGGGCCTCTGACAGCAAGAAGCTCTCCAGGGGTCCACCTCTCTCCCTGGACTTGCAGTAGAGGCCCCAGGATGGCCCCTGGCCCTCCACCTAGGGGCCTATGACCCCATTAAGCTACCCAGGGGTCCACCTCTCTCCCTGGACTTTCAGTATAGGCCCCAAGGTGCCCCCTTGCCTTCAACCTAGGGGCCTCTGACCCCAGCAAGCTACCAAGGGGTCAAGCTCTCTCTGTGGACTTGCAGTATAGGCCTAGGGTGCCCCTTTGCCCTCCACCTAGGGACCTCTGACCCCAGCAAACTACCCAGGGGTCCACCTCTATCCCTGGACTTGCAGTATAGGCCCCAGTGTGCCCTCGCCCTCCACTTAGGGGCCTCTTACAGCAGAAAGCTGCCCAGGGGTCCATTTCTCTCCCTGGACTTGCAGTAGAGGCCCCAGAGTGCCCCCTTGCCTTCCACATAGGGGCCCCTGACCCCTGCAAGCTACCCAGGGGTCCACCTCCCTCCCTGGACTTGCAGTATAGGCCCAAGAGTGCCCCCTGGTCCTACACCTAGAGGCCTTTGACCCCAGCAAGCTTCCCAAGGGTCCACCTCTCTCCCTGGACTTGTAGTAGAGGCCCCAGGGTGCTCCCTGGCTCTCCACCTAGGGGCCTCTGACCCCAGCAAGCTACCCAGGGGTCAACCTCTCTCCCTGGTCTTGCAGAAGAGGCCCCAGGATGCCCCCTGGCCCTCCACCTAGGGGCCTCTGACCCCAGCAAGCTACTTAGGGGTCCACCTCTCTCCCTGGACTTGCAGTATAGGCCGCAGGGTGCCCCCTGGACCTCCACCTAGGGGCCTCTGACCCCAGCAAGCTACCCAGGGGTCCACCTCTCTCCTTGGACTTGCAGTATAGGCCCAAGAGTGCCCCGTGGCCCTCCGCCTAGGGGCCTCTGACCCCACCAAGCTACCCAGGGGTCCACCTCTCTCCCTGGACTTTCTCTAAAGGCCCCAAGGTGTCCCCTTGCCTTCAACCTAGGGGCCTCTGACCCCAGCATGCTAACCAGGGATCCAGCTCTCTCTGTGGACTTGCAGTATAGGCCTAGGGTGCCCCTTTGCCCTCCACCTAGGGACCTCTGACCCCAGCAAGCTAACCAGGGGTCCACCTCTTTCCCTGGACTTGCAGTAGAGGCCCCAGGGTGCCCCCTTGCCCTCCACATAGGGGCCCATGACCCCTGCAAGCTACCCAGGGGTCCACCTCTCTCCCTGGACTTGTAGTATAGGCCCAAGAGTGCCCCCTGGTCCTCCACCTAGAGGCCTTTGACCCCAGCAAGCTTCCCAAGGGTCCACCTCTCTCCCTGGACTTGTAGTAGAGGCCCCAGGGTGCTCCCTGGCTCTCCACCTAGAGGCCTCTGACCCCAGCAAGCTACCCAGGGGTCCACCTCTCTCTATGGTCTTGCAGTAGAGGCCCCAGGATGCCCCCTGGCCCTCCACCTAGGGGCCTCTGACCCCAGCAAGCTACCTAGGGGTCCACCTCTCTCCCTGGACTTGCAATATAGGCCGCAGGGTGCCCCCTGGACCTCCACCTAGGGGCCCCTGACCCCTGCAAGCTACCCAGGGGTCCACCTCTCTCCCTGGACTTGCAGTATAGGCCCAAGAGTGTCCCCTGGTCCTCCCCTAGGGGCCTTTTACCCCAGCAAGCTTCCCAAGGGTCCACCTCTCTCCCTGGATTTGCAATATAGGCCGCAGGGTGCCCCCTGGACCTCCACCTAGGGGCCTCTGACCCCAGCAAGCTACCCAGGGGTCCACATCTCTCCCTGGACTTGCAGTAGAGGCCTAAGGGTGCCCCCTGGCCCTCCACCTAGGGTCTCTGACCCCAGCAAGCTATCCAGGGGTCCACCTCTCTCCTTGGACTTGCAGTATAGGCCCAAAAGCGCCCCCTGGCCCTCCACCTAGGGGCCTCTGACCCCAGCAAGCTACCTAGGGGTCCACCTCTCTCACTGGACTTGCAGTATAGGCCGTAGGGTGCCCCCTGGACCTCAACCTAGGGGCCTCTGACCCCAGCAAGCTACCCAGGGGTCCACCTCTCTTCCTGGTCTTGCAGTAGAGGCCCCAGGATGCCCCCTGGCCCTCCACTTAGGGGCCTCTGACCCCAGTAAGTTACCTAGGGGTCCACCTCTCTCCCTGGACTTGCAGTATAGGCCGCAGGGTGCCCCCTGGACCTCCATCTAGGGGCCTCTGACCCCAGCAAGCTACCCAGGGGTCCACCTCTCTCCCTGGACTTGCAGTAGAGGCCTAAGGGTGCCCCCTGGCCCTCCAATAACGGGTCTCTGACCCCAGCAAGCTATCCAGGGGTCCACCTCTCTCCTTGGACTTGCAGTATAGGCCCAAAAGTGCCCCTGGCCCTCCACCTACTGGCCTCTGACCCCACCAAGCTACCCAGGGGTCCACCTCTCTCCCTGGACTTTCTGTATAGGCCCCAAGGTGCCCCTTTGCCCTCCACCTAGGGACCTCTGACCCCAGCAAGCTACCCAGGGGTCCACCTCTCTCCCTGGACTTGCAGTATAGGCCCCAGTGTGCCCCTTGGCCCTCCACCTAGGGGCCTCTTACAGCAGGAAGCTGCCCAGGGGTTCCATTTCTCTCCCTGGACTTGCAGTAGAGGCCCCAGGTTGCCCCCTTGCCCTCCACATAGGGGCCCCTGACCCCTGCAAGCTTCCCAGAGGTCCACCTCTCTCCCTGGACTTGCCGTATAGGCCCAAGAGTGCCCCCTGGTCCTCCACCTAGGGGCCTTTGACCCCAGCAATTTTCCCAAGGGTCCACCTCTCTCCCTGGACTTGCATTAGAGGCCACAATGTACCCCCTGGCCCTTTACCTAGGGGCTTCTGACCCCAGCAAGCTACCCAGGGGTCCACCTCTCTCCCTGGACTTGCAATAGAGGCCCTAGGGTGCCCCCGGCCCTCCACCTAGGGGCCTCTGACAGCAAGAAGCTCTCCAGGGGTCCACATCTCTCCCTGGACTTGCAGTATAGGCCCCAGGGAGCCCCCTGGCCCTTCACCTAGGGGCCTCTGACCCCAGCAAGCTACCCAGGGGTCCAGCTCTCTCTCTGGACTTGCAGTATAGGCCCCAGGGTGCCCCTTTGCACACCACCTAGGGGCCTCTGACCCCTGCAAGTTACCCAGGGGTCCACCTCCCTCCCTGGACTTGCAGTATAGGCCCAAGAGTGCCCCCTGGTCCTACACCTAGGGGCCTTTGACCCCAGCAAGCTTCCCAAGGGTCGACCTCTCTCCCTGGACTTGTAGTAGATGCCCCAGGGTGCTCCCTGGCTCTCCACCTAGGGGCCTCTGACACCAGCAAGCTACCCAGGGGTCAAACTCTCTCTGTGGACTTGCAGTATAGGCCTAGGGTGCCTTTTTGCCCTCCACCTAGGGACCTCTGACCCCAGCAAGCTTCCCAAAGGTCCACCTCTCTCCCTGGACTTGCATTAGAGGCCACAGTGTACCCCCTGGTCCTTCACCTAGGGGCTTCTGACCCCAGCAAGCTACCCAGGGGTCCACCTCTCTCCCTGGACTTGCAATAGTGGCCCTAGGGTGCCCCCTGGCCCTCCACCTAGGGGCCTCAGACAGCAAGAAGGTCTCCAGGGGTCCACCTCTCTCCCTGGACTTGCAGTATAGGCCCCAGGGTGCCCCCTGGCACTCCACCTAGGGTCCTCTGACCCCAGCAAGCTACCCAGGGGTCCACCTCTCTCCCTAGGCTTGCAGTCGAGAACCCAGGGTGCTCCCTGGCTCTCCACCCAGGGGCCTCTGACCCCAGCAAGCTACCCAGGGGTCCACCTCTCAACTTGGACTTGCAGTATAGGCCCAAGAGTGCCCCCTGGCCCTCCACCTAGAGGCCTCTGACCCCACCAAGCTACCCAGGGGACCACCTCTCTCCCAGGACTTGCAGTAGAGGCCCAAGTGTTTCCCCTGGTCCTCCACCTAGGGGGCTTTGACAACAGAAAGCTTCCCAGGGATCCACCTCTCTCCCTGGACTTGCATTAGAGGCCACAGTGTACCCCCTGGTCCTTCACCTAGGGGCTTCTGACCCCAGCAAGCTACCCAGGGTACACCTCTCTCCCTGGACTTGCAATAGAGGCCCCAGGGTGCCCCGTGGCCCTCCACAGAGGGGCCCATGACCCCATCAAGCTACCCAGGGGTCCACCTCTCTCCCTGGACTTGCAGTAGAGGCCCTAGTATGCCCCCTAGGCCTCCACCTAGGGGCCTCTGACCCCAGCAAGCTACCCATGGGTCCAACTCTCTCCCTGGACTTGCAGTAGAGGCCACAGTGTACCCCCTGGTCCTTCACCTAGGGGCTTCTGATCCCAGTAAGCTACCCAGGGGTCCACCTCTCTCCCTGGACTTGCAAAAGAGGCCCAGGGTCCCCCTTGGCCCTCCACCTAGGGGCCTCAGACCCCAGCAAGCTACCCAGGGGTCTGCCTTTCTCCATGGACTTGCAGTTTAGGCCCAAGAGTGCCCCCTGTCCCTCCACCTAGGGGCCTTTGACCCCAGCAAGCTTCCAAGAGTCCACCTCTCTCTCTGGACTTGCAGTAGAGGCCCCAGGGTGCCCCTTGGCCCTTCACCTAGGGGCCTCTGACCCCAGCAAGCTACCCAGGGGCCCAGCTCTCCCTCTGGACTTGCAGTATAGGCCCCAGGGTGCCCCTTTGCACTCCACCTAGGGGCCTCTGACCCCAGCAAGCTACCCAAAGGTCCACCTCTCTCCCTAGACTTGCAGTAGAGGCCCCAGGGTGCCCCCTGGCCCTCCACCTAGGGGCCTCTGACCCCAGCAAGCTACCCTGGGGTCCACCTCTCTCCTTGGACTTGCAGTATAGGCCCAAGATTGCCCCCTGGCCCTCCACCTAGGGGCCTCTGACCCAACTTAGCTACCCAGGGGTCCACCTCTCTCCTTGGACTTGCAGTATAGGCCCAAGAGTGCCCCCTGGCCCTCCACCTAGGGGCCTCTGACCCCACCAAGCTACCCAGGGGTCAACCTCTCTCCCTGGACTTGCAGTATAGGCCCAAGAGTGCCCCCTGGTCCTCCACCTAGGGGCCTTTGACCCCATCAAGCTTCCCAGGGGTCCACCTCTCTCCCTGGACTTGCATTAGAGGCCACAGTGTACCCCCTGGTCCTCCACCTAGGGGCCTTTGACCCCATCAAGCTTCCCAGGGGTCCACCTCTCTCCCTGGACTTGCATTAGAGGCCCCAGGGTGCCCCTTTGCACTCCACCTAGGGGCCTCTGACCCCAGCAAGCTACCCAAAGGTCCACCTCTCTCCCTAGACTTGCAGTAGAGGCCCCAGGGTGCCCCCTGGCCCTCCACCTAGGGGCCTCTGACCCCAGCAAGCTACCCAGGGGTCCACCTCTCTCCTTGGACTTGCAGTATAGGCCCAAGAGTGCCCCCTGGCCCTCCACCTAGGGGCCTCTGACCCCACCAAGCTACCCAGGGGTCAACCTCTCTCCCTGGACTTGCAGTATAGGCCCAAGAGTGCCCCCTGGTCCTCCACCTAGCGGCCTTTGACCCCATCAAGCTTCCCAGGGGTCCACCTCTCTCCCTGGACTTGCATTAGAGGCCACAGTGTACCCCCTGGTCCTTCACCTAGGGGCTTCTGACCCCAGCAAGCTATCCAGGGGTCCACCTCTCTCCCTGGACTGGAAATATAGGCCCCAGGGTGCCCCGTGGCCCTCCACCTAGAGCCCTCTGACCCCAGCAAGCTACCCAGGGATCCACCTCTCTCCCTGGACTTGCAGTATAGGCCCCAGTGTGCCTTTGGCCCTCCACCTAGGGGCCTCTTACAGCAGGAAGCTGCCCAGGGGTCCATCTCTCTCCCTGGACTTGCAGAAGAGGCCCCAGGGTGCCCCCTGGCCCTCCACCTAGGGGCCTCTGACCCCTGCAAGCTACCCAGGGGTCCACCTCTCTCCCTGAACTTGAAGTATAATCCCAAGAGTGCCCCCTGGTCCTCCACCTATGGACCTCTGACCCCAGCAAGCTACCCTGATGTAGACCTCTCTCCCTGGACTTGCAAAAGAGGCCCTAGGGTGCCCCCTGGCTCTCCACCTAGGGGCCTCTGACAGCAAGAAGTTCTCCAGGGCTCCACCTCTCTCCCTGGACTTGCAGTAGAGGCCCCAGGGTGCCCCCTGGCCCTCCACCTAGGGGCCTCTTACAGCAGGAAGCTGCCCAGGGGTCCATCTCTCTCCCTGGACTTGCAGTAGAGGCCCCAGGGTGCCCCCTTGCCCTCCACCTAGAGGCCTTTGACCCCAGCAAGCTTCTCAGGGGTCCACCTCTCTCCCTGGACTTGCATTAGAGGCCACAGTGTACCCCCTGGTCCTTCATCTAGGGGCTTCTGACCCCAGCAAGCTATCCAGGGCTCCACCTCTCTCCCTTGACTTGAAATAGAGGCCCCAGGGTGCCACGTGGCCCTCCACCTAGAGCCCTCTGACCCCAGCTAGCTACCCAGGGAAACACCACTCTCCCTGGACTTGCAGTATAGGCCCCACTGTGCCTTTGGCCCTCCACCTAGGGCCCTTTTACAGCAGGAAGCTGCCCAGGGTTCCATCTCTCTCCCTGGACTTGCAGAAGAGGCCCCAGGGTGCCCCCTGGCCCTCCACCTAGGGGCCTCTTAGAGCGGGAAGCTGCCAAGGGGTCCATCTCTCTCCCTGGACTTGCAGTAGAGGCACCAGGGTGCCCCCTTGCCCTCCACCTAGGGGCCTCTGACCCCAGCAAGCTACCCAGGGGTCCACCTCTCTCCTTGGACTTGCAGTATAGGCCCAAGATTGCCCCCTGGCCCTCCACCTAGGGGCCTCTGACCCAACTTAGCTACCCAGGGGTCCACCTCTCTCCCTGGACTTGCAGTATATGCCCAAGAGTGCCCCTTGGTCCTCGATCTAGGGGCCTTTGACCCCAGCAAACTTCACAGGGGTCCATCTCTCTCCCTGGACTTGCAGTAGAGGCCACAGTGTACCCCCTGGTCCTTCACCTAGGGGCTTCTGACCCCAGCAAGCTATCCAGGGGTCCACCTCTCTCCCTGGACTTGAAATATAGGCCCCAGGGTGCCCCGTGGCCCTCCACCTAGAGCCCTCTGACCCCAGCAAGCTACCCAGGGGTCCACCTCTCTCCCTGGACTTGCAATAGAGGCCCTAGGGTGCACCCTGGCCCTCCACCTAGGGGCCTCTGACAGCAAGAAGTTCTCCAGGGGTCCACCTCTCTCCCTGGACTTGCAGTAGAGGCCCCAGGGTGCCCCCTGGCCCTCCACCTAGGGGCCTCTTACAGCAGACAGCTGCCCAGTGGTCCATCTCTCTCCCTGGACTTGCAGTAGAGGCCACAGTGTACCCCCTGGTCCTTCACCTAGGGGCCTTTGACCCCAGCAAGCTTCACAGGGGTCCACCTCTCTCCCTGGACTTGCAATAGAGGCCCCAGGGTTCCCCGTGGCCCTCCACCTAGGGGCCCCTGACCCCTGCAAGCTACCCAGGGGTCCACCTCTCTCCCTGAACTTGCAGTATAATCCCAAGAGTGCCCCCTGGTCCTCCACCTATGGACCTCTGACCCCAGCAAGCTACCCTGATGTAGACCTCTCTCCCTGGACTTGCAATAGAGGCCCTAGGGTGCCCCCTGGCCCTCCACCTAGGGGCCTCTGACAGCAAGAAGTTCTCCAGGGGTCCACCTCTCTCCCTGGACTTGCAGTAGAGGCCCCAGGGTGCCCCCTGGCCCTCCACCTAGGGGCCTCTTACAGCAGCAAGCTTCCCAGGGGTCCACCTCTCTCCCTGGACTTGCATTAGAGGCCACAGTGTACCCCACGGTCCTTCACCTAGGGGCTTCTGACCCCAGCAAGCTATCCAGGGGTACACCTCTCTCCCTGGCCTTGAAATATAGTCCCCAGGGTGCCCCGTGGCCCTCCACCTAGAGCCCTCTGACCCCAGCAAGCTACCCAGGGATCCACCTCTCTCCCTGGACTTGCAGTATAGGCCCCAGTGTGCCTTTGGCCCTCCACCTAGGGGCCTCTTACAGCAGGAAGCTGCCCAGGGGTCCATCTCTCTCCCTGGACTTGCAGAAGAGGCCCCAGGGTGCCCCCTGGCCCTCCACCTAGGGGCCCCTGACCCCTGCAAGCTACCCAGGGGTCCACCTCTCTCCCTGAACTTGCAGTATAATCCCAAGAGTGCCCCCTGGTCCTCCACCTATGGACCTCTGACCCCAGCAAGCTACCCTGATGTAGACCTCTCTCCCTGGACTTGCAATAGAGGCCCTAGGGTGCCCCCTGGCTCTCCACCTAGGGGCCTCTGACAGCAAGAAGTTCTCCAGGGCTCCACCTCTCTCCCTGGACTTGCAGTAGAGGCCCCAGGGTGCCCCCTGGCCCTCCACCTAGGGGCCTCTTACAGCAGGAAGCTGCCCAGGGGTCCATCTCTCTCCCTGGACTTGCAGTAGAGGCCCCAGATTGCCCCCTTGCCCTCCACCTAGAGGCCTTTGACCCCAGCAAGCTTCCCAGGGGTCCACCTCTCTCCCTGGACTTGCATTAGAGGCCACAGTGTACCCCCTGGTCCTTCATCTAGGGGCTTCTGACCCCAGCAAGCTATCCAGGGCTACACCTCTCTCCCTTGACTTGCAGTAGAGGCCCAAGAGTGCCCCCTGGTCCTCCACCTAGAGGCCTCTGACCCCAGCAAGCTACCCAGGGGTCCACCTCTCTCCTTGGACTTGCAGTATAGGCCCAAAAGTGCCCCCTGGCCATCCACCTAGGGGCGTCTGACCCAACTTAGCTACCCAGGGGTCCACCTCTCTCCCTGGACTTGCAGTATAGGCCCAAGAGTGCCCCTTGGTCCTCGATCTAGGGGCCTTTGACCCCAGCAAGCTTCCCAGGGGTCCACCTCTCTCCCTGGACTTGCATTAGAGGCCACAGTGTACCCCCTGGTCCTTCATCTAGGGGCTTCTGACCTCAGCAAGCTATCCAGGGGTCCACCTCTCTCCCTGGACTTGAAATAGAGGCCCCAGGGTGCCCCATGGCCCTCCACCTAGAGCCCTTTGACCCCAGCAAGCTACACAGGGATCCACCTCTCTCCCTGGACTTGCAGTATAGGCCCCACTGTGCCTTTGGCCCTCCACCTAGGGCCCTCCTACAGCAGGAAGCTGCCCATGGGTCCATCTCTCTCCCTGGACTTGCAGAAGAGGCCCCAGGGAGCCCCCTGGCCCTCCACCTAGGGGCCCCTGACCCCTGCAATCTACCCAGGGGTCCACCTCTCTCCCTGAACTTGCAGTATAATCCCAAGAGTGCCCCTGGTCCTCTACCTATGGGCCTCTGACCCCAGCGAGCTACCCTGATGTCCACCTCTCTCAATGGACTTGTAATAGAGGCCCTAGGGTGCCAACTGGCCCTCCAACTAGGGGCCTCTGAAAGCAAGAAGTTCTCCAGGGCTCCACCTCTCTTGCTGGACTTGCAGTAGAGGCCCCAGGGTGCCCCCTGGCCCTCCACCTAGGGGCCTCTTACAGCAGGAAGCTGCCCAGGGGTCCATCTCTCTCCCTGTACTTGCAGTAGAGGCACCAGGGTGCCCCCTTGCCCTCCACCTAGGGGCCTCTGACCCCAGCAAGCTACCCAGGGGTCCACCTCTCTCCTTGGACTTGCAGTATAGGCCCAAGAGTGCCCCCTGGCCCTCCACCTAGGGGCCTCTGACCCAACTTAGCTACCCAGGGGTCCACCTCTCTCCCTGGATATGCAGTATATGCCCAAGAGTGCCCCTTGGTCCTCGATCTAGGGGCCTTTGACCCCAGCAAGCTTCACAGGGGTCCACCTCTCTCCCTGGACTTGCAATAGAGGCCCCAGGGTTCCCCGTGGCCCTCCACCTAGAGGCCTCTGACCCCAGCAAGCTACACTGGGGTCCACCTCTCTCCCTGGACTTGCAATAGAGGCCCTAGGGTGCACCCTGGCCCTCCACCTAGGGGCCTCTGACAGCAAGAAGTTCTCCAGTGGTCCACCTCTCTCCCTGGACTTGCAGTAGAGGCCCCAGGGTGCCCCCTGGCTCTCCACCTAGGGGCCTCTGACCCCAGCAAGCTACCCTGGGGTCCACCTCTCTCTCTGGACTTGCAATAGAGGTCCTAGGGTGCCCCCTAGCCCTCCACCTAGGGGCCTCTGACCCAACTTAGCTACCCAGGGGTCCACCTCTCTCCCTGGATATGCAGTATATGCCCAAGAGTGCCCCTTGGTCCTCGATCTAGGGGCCTTTGACCCCAGCAAGCTTCACAGGGGTCCACCTCTCTCCCTGGACTTGCAATAGAGGCCCCAGGGTTCCCCGTGGCCCTCCACCTAGAGGCCTCTGATCCCAGCAAGCTACCCTGGGGTCCACCTCTCTCTCTGGACTTGCAATATAGGTCCTAGGGTGCCCCCTAGCCCTCCACCTAGGGGCCTCTGACAGCAAGAAGCTCTCCAGGGGTCCACCTCTCTCCCTGGACTTGCAGTATAGGCCCAAGAGTGCCCCCTGGCCCTCCACCTAGGGGCTTCTGACCCCACCAATCTACCCAGGGGTCCACCTCTCTCCCTGGACTTGCAGTATAGGCCCAAGAGTGCCCCCTGGCCCTTCACCTAGGGGCCTCTGACCCCAGCAAGCTACCCAGGGGTCCACCTCTCTCCTTGGACTTGCAGTTTAGGCCCAAGAGTGCCCCCTGTCCCTCCACCTAGGGGCCTTTGACCCCAGCAAGCTTCCAAGAGTCCACCTCTCTCCCTGGACTTGCAGTAGAGGCCCCAGGGTGCCCCTTGGCCCTTCACCTAGGGGCCTCTGACCCCAGCAAGCTACCCAGGGGTCCAGCTCTCTCTCTGGACTTGCAGTATAGGCCCCAGGGTGCCGCTTTGCACTCCACCTAGGGGCCTCTGACCCCTGCAAGCTACCCAGGGGTCCACCTCTCTCCTTGGACTTGCAATATAGGCCCAAGAGTGCCCCCTGGCCCTCACCTAGGAGCCTCTGACCCCAACAATCTACCCAGGGGTCCACCTCTCTCCCTGTAATTGCAGTAGAGGCCCAAGAGTGCCCCCTGGTCCTCCACCTAGGGGCCTTTGACCCCAGCAAGCTTCCCAGGGGTCCACCTCTCTCCCTGGACTTGCATTAGAGGCCACAGTGTACCCCCTGGTTCTTCACCTAGGGGCTTTTGACCCCAGCAAGCTACCCAGGGGTACACCTCTCTCCCTGGACTTGCAATAGAGGCCCCAGGGTGCCACGTGGCCCTCCACCTAGAGGCCTCTGACAGCAAGAAGCTCTCCAGGGGTCAACCTCTCTCCCTGGACTTGCAGTAGAGGCCCCAGGGTGCCCCCGGGCCCTCCACCTAGGGGTCGTTGACCCCAGCAAGCTACCCAGGGGTCCACCTCTCTCCCTGGACTTGCAATAGAGGCCACAGCGTACCCCCTGGTCCTTCACCTAGGGGCTTCTGATCCCAGCAAGCTACCCAGGGGTTCACCTCTCTCCCTGGACTTGCAATAGAGGCCCCAGGGTGCCCCGTCGCCCTCCACCTAGAGGCCTCTGACACCAGCAAGCTACCCATGGGTCCTCCTCTCTCCCTGGACTTGCAGTAGAGGCCCCAGGATGCCCCCTGGCCCTCCACCTAGGGGCCTCTGACCCCAGCAAACTACCCAGGGGTCCACCTCTTTCCCTGGACTTGCAGTATAGGCCGCAGGGTGCCCCCTGGACTTCCACCTAGGGGCCTCTGACCACAGCAAGCTACCCAGGGGTCCACCTCTCTCCCTGGACTTGCAGTAGAGGCCTAAGGGTGCCCCCCTGGCCCTCCACCTAGGGGTCTCTGACCCCAGCAAGCTACCCAGGGGTCCACCTCTCTCCTTGGACTTGCAGTATAGGCCCAAGTGTGCCCCCTGGCCCTCCACCTAGGGGCCTCTGACCCCAGCAAACTACCTAGGGGTCCACCTCTCTCCCTGGACTTGCAATAGAGGCCCCAGGGTGCCCCGTGGCCCTCCACCTAGAGGCCTCTGACCCCAGCAAGCTACCCAGGGATCCACCTCTCTCCCTGGACTTGCAGTATAGGCCCCAGTGTGCCCCTTGGCCCTCCACCTAAGGGCCTCTTAAAGCAGGAAGCTGCCCAGGGGTCCATCTCTCTCCCTGGACTTGCAGTAGACGCCCCAGGGTGCCCCCTGGCCCTCCAACTAGGGGCCTCTGACAGCAAGGCGCTCTAGGGGTCCACCTTTCTCCCTGGACTAGCAGTAGGGGCCCCAGGGTTCCCCCTGCTCCTCCACATAGGGGCCTCTGACCCCAGCAAGCTACACATGCGTCCACCTCTCTCCCTGGACTTGCAGTAGTGGGCCCAGGGTGCTCCCTTGCCCTCCACCTAGGGGCCTCTGACCCCAGCTAGCTACCCAGGGGTCCACCCCTCTCCCTGGACTTGCAGTATAGGCCCCAGGGTGCCCCCTTGCCCTCAACCTAGGGGCCTCTGACCCCAGCAAGCTACCCAGGGGTCCAGCTCTCTGTCTGGACTTGCAGTATAGGCCCCAGGGTGCCCTTTGGCCCTCCACCTACGGGCCTCTGACACCAGCAAGCTACACGGGGGTCCACCTCTTTCCCTGGACTTGCAGTATAGGCCACAGGGTGACCCCTTGCCCTCCTCCTAGGGGCATCTGACCCCAGCAAGCTACCCAGGGGTCCTCCTCTTTACCTGGACTTGCAGTATAGGCCCCAGGGTGCCCCATTGCTTTCCACCTAGGGTCCTCTGACACCAGCAAGCTAATTAGGTGTCCACCTCTCTCCCAGGACTTGCAGTAGAGGCCCCAGGGTGCCCCCTGGACCTCCATCTAGGGGCCTCTGACCCCAGCAAGCTATACAGGGGTCCACCTCTCTCCCTGGACTTGCAGTAAAGGCCCAAGAGTGCCCCCTGACCCTCCACCTGAGGGCCCTTGACCCCAGCAAGCTTCCCAGGGGTCCACCTCTATCCCTGGACTTGAAGTAGAGGCCACAGTGTACCCCCTGGTCCTTCACTTAGAGGCTTCTGACCCCAGCAAGCTACCCAGGGGTCCAGCTCTCTCCCTGGACTTGCAGTATAGGCCCAAGAGTGTCCCCTGGCCCTCCACCTAGGGGCGTCTGTCCCCAGCAGGCTACCCAGGGGTCCACCTCTCTCCCTGGACTTGCAGTATAGGCCCCAGGGTGCCCCCTGGACCTCCATCTAGGGGCCTCTGACCCCAGCAAGCTATCCAGGGGTCCACCTTTCTCCCTGGACTTGCAGTATAGCTCCTAGGGTGCCCCCTGGCCCTCCACCTAGGGGCCTCTGACCCCAGCAAGCTTCACAGGGGTCCACCTCTCTCCCTGGACTTGCAATAGAGGCCCCAGGGTTCCCCGTGGCCCTCCACCCAGAGGCCTCTGACCCCAGCAAGCTACCCTGGGGTCCACCTCTCTCCCTGTACTTGCAATAGAGGCCCTAGGGTGCACCCTGGCCCTCCACCTAGGGGCCTCTGACAGCAAGAAGTTCTCCAGTGGTCCACCTCTCTCCCTGAACTTGCAGTAGAGGCCCCAGGGTGCCCCCTGGCCCTCCACCTAGGGGCCTCTTACAGCAGGAAGCTGCCCAGGGGTCCATCTCTCTCCCTGGACTTGCAGTAGAGGCCCCAGGGTGCCCCCTGGCTCTCCACCTAGGGGCCTCTGACCCCAGCAAGCTACCCTGGGGTCCACCTCTCTCTCTGGACTTGCAATAGAGGTCCTAGGGTGCCCCCTAGCCCTCCACCTAGGGGCCTCTGACAGCAAGATGCTCTCCAGGGGTCCACCTCTCTCCCTGGACTTGCAGTATAGGCCCAAGAGTGCCCCCTGGCCCTCCACCTAGGGGCTTCTGACCCCACCAATCTACCCAGGGGACCACCTCTCTCCCTGGACTTGCAGTATAGGCCCAAGAGTGCCCCCTGGCCCTTCACCTAGGGGCCTCTGACCCCAGCAAGCTACCCAGGGGTCCACCTCTCTCCTTGGACTTGCAGTTTAGGCCCAAGAGTGCCCCCTGTCCCTCCACCTAGGGGCCTCTGACCCCAGCAAGCTACCCAGGGGTCCAGCTCTCTCTCTGGACTTGCAGTATAGGCCCCAGGGTGCCGCTTTGCACTCCACCTAGGGGCCTCTGACCCCTGCAAGCTACCCAGGGGTCCACCTCTCTCCTTGGACTTGCAATATAGGCCACAGCGTACCCCCTGGTCCTTCACCTAGGGGCTTCTGATCCCAGCAAGCTACCCAGGGGTTCACCTCTCTCCCTGGACTTGCAATAGAGGCCCCAGGGTGCCCCGTCGCCCTCCACCTAGAGGCCTCTGACACCAGCAAGCTACCCATGGGTCCTCCTCTCTCCCTGGACTTGCAGTAGAGGCCCCAGGATGCCCCCTGGCCCTCCACCTAGGGGCCTCTGACCCCAGCAAACTACCCAGGGGTCCACCTCTTTCCCTGGACTTGCAGTATAGGCCGCAGGGTGCCCCCTGGACTTCCACCTAGGGGCCTCTGACCACAGCAAGCTACCCAGGGGTCCACCTCTCTCCCTGGACTTGCAGTAGAGGCCTAAGGGTGCCCCCCTGGCCCTCCACCTAGGGGTCTCTGACCCCAGCAAGCTACCCAGGGGTCCACCTCTCTCCTTGGACTTGCAGTATAGGCCCAAGTGTGCCCCCTGGCCCTCCACCTAGGGGCCTCTGACCCCAGCAAACTACCTAGGGGTCCACCTCTCTCCCTGGACTTGCAATAGAGGCCCCAGGGTGCCCCGTGGCCCTCCACCTAGAGGCCTCTGACCCCAGCAAGCTACCCAGGGGTCCACCTCTCTCCCTGGACTTGCAGTATAGGCCCCAGTGTGCCCCTTGGCCCTCCACCTAAGGGCCTCTTAAAGCAGGAAGCTGCCCAGGCGTCCACCTCTCTCCCTGGACTTGCAGTAGTGGGCCCAGGGTGCTCCCTTGCCCTCCACCTAGGGGCCTCTGACCCCAGCTAGCTCCCCAGGGGTCCACCCCTCTCCCTGGACTTGCAGTATAGGCCCCAGGGTGCCCCCTTGCCCTCAACCTAGGGGCCTCTGACCCCAGCAAGCTACCCAGGGGTCCAGCTCTCTGTCTGGACTTGCAGTATAGGCCCCAGGGTGCCCCTTGGCCCTCCACCTACGGGCCTCTGACACCAGCAAGCTACACGGGGGTCCACCTCTTTCCCTGGACTTGCAGTATAGGCCACAGGGTGACCCCTTGCCCTCCTCATAGGGGCATCTGACCCCAGCAAGCTACCCAGGGGTCCTCCTCTTTACCTGGACTTGCAGTATAGGCCCCAGGGTGCCCCATTGCTTTCCACCTAGGGTCCTCTGACACCAGCAAGCTAATTAGGTGTCCACCTCTCTCCCAGGACTTGCAGTAGAGGCCCCAGGGTGCCCCCTGGACCTCCATCTAGGGGCCTCTGACCCCAGCAAGCTATACAGGGGTCCACCTCTCTCCCTGGACTTGCAGTAAAGGCCCAAGAGTGCCCCCTGACCCTCCACCTGAGGGCCCTTGACCCCAGCAAGCTTCCCAGGGGTCCACCTCTATCCCTGGACTTGAAGTAGAGGCCACAGTGTACCCCCTGGTCCTTCACTTAGAGGCTTCTGACCCCAGCAAGCTACCCAGGGGTCCAGCTCTCTCCCTGGACTTGCAGTATAGGCCCAAGAGTGTCCCCTGGCCCTCCACCTAGGGGCGTCTGTCCCCAGCAGGCTACCCAGGGGTCCACCTCTCTCCCTGGACTTGCAGTATAGGCCCCAGGGTGCCCCCTGGACCTCCATCTAGGGGCCTCTGACCCCAGCAAGCTATCCAGGGGTCCACCTTTCTCCCTGGACTTGCAGTTTAGCCCCTAGGGTGCCCCCTGGCCCTCCACCTAGGGGCCTCTGACCCCAGCTAGCTACCCAGGGGTCCATCTCTCTCCCTGGACTTGCAGTAGAGGCCCCAGGGTGCCCCCTGGCCCTCCTATAGGGGCCTCTGACAGCAAGGCGCTCTAGGGGTCCACCTCTCTCCCTGGACTTGCAGTATAGGCCCAAGAGTGCCCCCTGGTCCTCCACCTATGGGCCGTTGACATCAGCAAGCCTACCAGGGGACCACCTCTCTCCCTGGACTTGCATTAGAGGCCACAGTGCACCCCCTGGTCCTTCACCTAGGGGCTTCTGACCCCAGCAAGCTACCCAGGGGTACACCTCTCTCCCTGGACTTGAAGTAGAGGCCCCAGGGTGCCCCTTGGCCCTCCACCTAGGGGTCTCTGACCCCAGCAAGCTACCCAGGGGTCCACCTCTCTCCCTGGACTTGCAGTATAGGCCCCAGTGTGTCCCTTGGCCCTCCACCCAGGGGCCTCCTACAGCAGGAAGCTGCCCAGGGGTCCTTTTCTCTCCCTGGACTTGCAGTAGAGGCCCCAGGTTGCCCCCTTGCCCTCCACATAGGGGCCCCTGACCCCTGCAAGCTACCCAGAGGTCCACCTCTCTCCCTGGACTTGCAGTATAGGCCCAAGAGTGCCCCCTAGTCCTCCACCTAGGGGCCTTTGACCCCAGCAATTTTCCCAAGGGTCCACCTCTCTCCCTGGACTTGCATTAGAGGCCACAGTGTACCCCCTGGTCCTTCACCTAGGGGCTTCTGACCCCAGCAAGCTACCCAGGGGTCCACCTCTCTCCCTGGACTTGCAATAGAGGCCCTAGGGTGCCCCTGGCCCTCCACCTAGGGGCCTCTGACCCCACCAAGCTACCCAGGGGTCCACCTCTCTCTCTGGATTTGCAACACAGGCCTCAGGGTGCCCCTTTGCAGTCCACCTAGGGGCCTCTGACCCCTGCAAGCTACCCAGGGGTCCACCTCTCTCCTTGGACTTGCAATATAGGCTCAAGAGTGCCCCCTGGCCCTCACCTAGGGGCCTCTGACCCCACCAAGCTACCCCGGGGTCCACCTCTCTCCCTGGACTTGCAGTAGAGGCCCAAGAGTGCTCCCTGGTCCTCCACCTAGGGGCCTTTGACCCCAGCAAGCTTCCCAGTGGTCCACCTCTCTCCCTGGACTTGCATTAGAGGCCACAGTGTACCCCCTGGTTCTTCACCTAGGGGCTTCTGACCCCAGCAAGCTACCCATGGGTACACCTCTCTCCCTGGACTTGCAATAGAGGCCCCAGGGTGCCACGTGGCCCTCAACATAGGGGCCCCTGACCCCAGCAAGCTACCCAGGGGTCCACCTCTCTCCCTGGACTTGCAGTAGAGGCCCTAGGGTGCCCCCTAGGCCTCCACCAAGGGGCCTCTGACCCTAGCAAGCTACCCATCGGTCCACCTCTCTTCCTGGACTTGCAGTAGAGGCCAAAGGGTGCCACCTGGCCTTCCACCTAGGGGCCTCTAACCCCAGCAAGTTAACCAAGGGTCTAACTCTCTCCCTGGACTTGCAGTAGAGGCCCCAGGATGCCCACTGGCCCTCCACCTAGCGGCCTTTGACCCCAGCAAGCTACCCAAGGGTCCAACTCTCTCCCTGGACTTGCAGTAGAGGCCACAGTGTACCCCCTGGTCCTTCACCTAGGGGTTTCTGATCCCAGCAAGCTACCCAGGTGTCCACCTCTCTCCCTGGACTTGCACTAGAGGCCCCAGGGTGCCCCTTGGCCCTCCACCTAGAGGCCTCTGACCCCAGCAAGCTACCCTGGGGTCCACCTCTCTCTGGACTTGCAGTAGAGGCCCTAGGGTGCCCCTTAGCCCTCCACCTAGGGGCCTCTTACAGCAAGAAGCTCTCCAGGGGTCCACCTTTCTCCCTGGACTTGCAGTAGAGGCCCCAGGATGCCCCGTGGCCCTCCACCTAGGGGCCTATGACCCCATAAAGCTACCCAGGGGTCCACCTCTCTCCCTGGACTTTCAGTATAGAACCCAAGGTGCCCCCTTGCCTTCAACCTAGGGGCCTCTGACCCCAGCAAGCTACCCAGGGGTCAAGCTCTCTCTGTGGAATTGCAGTATAGGCCTAGGGTGCCCCTTTGCCCTCCACCTAGGGACCTCTGACCCCAGCAAGCTACCCAGGGGTCTACGTCTCTCCCTGGACTTGCAGTATAGGCCCCAGTGTGCCCCTCGCCCTCCACCTAGGGGCCTCTTACAGCAGGAAGCTGCCAAGGGGTCCATTTCTCTCCCTGGACTTGCAGTAGAGGCCCCAGGGCTCCCCTTGCCCTCCACATAGAAGCCCCAGACCCCTGCAAGCTACCCAGGGGTCCACCTCTCTCCCTGGACTTGCAGTATAGGCCCAAGAGTGCCCCCTGGCCCTCCACCTAGGGGCCTTTGACTCCAGGAAGCTTCCCAAGGGTCCACCTCTCTCCCTGGACTTGTAGTTGAGGCCCCAGGGTGCTCCCTGGCTCTCCACCTAGGGGCCTCTGACCCCAGCAAGCTACCCAGGGGTCAACCTCTCTCCCTGGTCTTGCAGTAGAGGCCCCAGAATGCCCCCTGGCCCTCCACCTAGGGGCCTCTGACCCCAGCAAGCTACTTAGGGGTCCACCTCTCTCCCTGGACTTGCAGTATAGGCCGCAGGGTGCCCCCTGGACCTCCACCTAGGGGCCTCTGACCCCTGCAAGCTACCCAGGGGTCCACCTCTCTCCCTGGACTTGCAGTATAGGCCCAAGAGTGCCCCCTGGCCCTCCACCTAGGGGCCTTTGACTCCAGGAAGCTTCCCAAGGGTCCACCTCTCTCCCTGGACTTGTAGTTGAGGCCCCAGGGTGCTCCCTGGCTCTCCACCTAGGGGCCTCTGACCCCAGCAAGCTACCCAGGGGTCAACCTCTCTCCCTGGTCTTGCAGTAGAGGCCCCAGAATGCCCCCTGGCCCTCCACCTAGGGGCCTCTGACCCCAGCAAGCTACTTAGGGGTCCACCTCTCTCCCTGGACTTGCAGTATAGGCCGCAGGGTGCCCCCTGGACCTCCACCTAGGGGCCTCTGACCCCAGCAAGCTACCCAGGGGTCCACCTCTCTCCTTGGACTTGCAGTATAGGCCCAAGAGTGCCCCCTGGCCCTCCACCTAGGGGCCTCTGACCCCACCAAGCTACCCAGGGGTCCACCTCTCTCCCTGGACTTTCTCTATAGGCCCCAAGGTTCCCCCTTGCCTTCAACCTAGGGGCCTCTGACCCCAGCAAGCTAACCAGGGGTCCAGTTCTCTCTGTGGACTTGCAGTATAGGCCTAGGGTGCCCCTTTGCCCTCCACCTAGGGACCTCGTAACCCAAGCAAGCTACCCAGGGGTCCACCTCTCTCACTGGACTTGCAGTAGAGGCCCCAGGGTGCCCCCTTGCCCTCCACATAGGGGCCCCTGACCCCTGCAAGCTACCCAGGGGTCCACCTCTCTCCCTGGACTTGCAGTATAGGCCGCAGGGTGCCCCCTGGACGTCCACCTAGGGGCCTCTGACCCCAACAAGCTACCCAGGGGTCCACCTCTCTCCCTGGACTTGTAGTCAAGGCCCAGGGTGCTCCCTGGCTCTCCACCTAGGGGCCTCTGACCCCAGCAAGCTACCCAGGGGTCCACCTCTCTCCCTGGTCTAGCAGTAGAGGCCCCAGGATGCCCCCTGGCCCTCCACCTAGGCACCTCTGACCCCAGCAAGCTACCTAGTGGTTCACCTCTCTCCCTAGACTTGCAGTATAGGCCGCAGGGTGCCCCCTGGCCCTCCACCTAAGGGCCTTTGACCCCACCAAGCTACCCAGGGGTCCACCTCTCTCCCTGGACTTTCTGTATAGCCCCAAGGTGCCCCTTGGCCCTCCACCTAGGGGCCTCTAACAGCAGGAAGCTGCCCAGGGGTCCATTTCTCTCCCTGGACTTGCAGTAGAGGCCCCAGGGTGCCCCCTTTCCCTCCACATACGGGCCCCTGACCCCTGCAAGCTACCCAGGGGTCCACCTCTCTCCCTGGACTTGCAGTATAGGCCCAAGAGTGCCCCCTGGTCCTCCACCTTGGGGCCTTTGACCCCAGCAAGCTTCTCAAGGGTCCACCTCTCTCCCTGGACTCGCATTAGAGGCCACAGTGTACCCCCTGGTCCTTCATCTAGGGGCTTCTGACCCCAGCAAGCTACCCAGGGGTCCACCTCTCTCCCTGGACTTGCAATAGAGGCCCTAGGGTGCCCCCTGGCCCTCCACCTAGGGGCCTCAGACAGCAAGAAGGTCTCCAGGGGTCCACCTCTCTCCCTGGACTTGCAGTATAGGCCCCAGGGTGCCCCCTGGCCCTCCACCTAAGGGCCTCTGACCCCAGCAAGCTACCCAGGGGTCCACCTCTCTCCCTGGGCTTGCAGTAGAGGCCCCAGGGTGCTCACTGGCTCTCCACCCAGGGGCCTCTGACCCCAGCAAGCTACCCAGGGGTCCACCTCTCAACTTGGACTTGCAGTATAGGCCCAAGAGTGCCCCCTGGCCCTCCACCTAGGGGCCTCTGACCCCACCAAGCTACCCAGGGGACCACCTCTCTCCCTGGACTTGCAGTAGAGGCCCAAGAGTGCCCCCTGGTACTCCACCTAGGGGGCTTTGACCCCAGAAAGCTTCCCAGGGATCCACCTCTCTCCCTGGACTTGCATTAGAGGCCACAGTGTACCCCCTGGTCCTTCACCTAGGGGCTTCTGACCCCAGCAAGCTACCCAGGGGTACACCTCTCTCACTGGACTTGCAATAGAGGGCCCAGGGTGCCCTGTGGCCCTCCACATAGGGGCCCCTGACCCCAGCAAGCTACCCAGGGGTCCACCTCTCTCCCTGGACTTGCAGTAGAGGCCCTAGGGTGCCCCCTAGGCCTCCACCTAGGGGCCTCTGACCCCAGCAAGCTACCCATGGGTCCACCTCTTTCCCTGGACTTGCAGTAGAGGCCACAGGGTGCCACCTGGCCCTCCACCTAGGGGCCTCTAACCCCAGCAAGTTAACCAAGGGTCCAACTCTCTCCTTGGACTTGCAGTAGAGGCCCCTGGGTGCCCCCTGGCCCTCCATCTAGGGGCCTCTGACCCCAGCAAGCTACACAAGGGTCCAACTCTCTCCCTGGACTTGCAGTAGAGGCCACAGTCTACCCCCTGGTCCTTCACCTAGGGGCTTCTGATCCCAGTAAGCTACCCAGGGGTCCACCTCTCTCCCTGGACTTGCAAAAGAGGCCCAGGGTGCCCCGTGTCACTCCACCTAGGGGCCTCTGACCCCAAAAAGCTACCCAGGGGTCCACCTGTCTCCATGGACTTGCAGTTTAGGCCCAAGTGTGCCCCCTGTCCCTCCACCTAGGGGCCTTTGACCCCAGCAAGCTTCCAAGAGTCCACCTCTCTCTCTGGACTTGCAGTAGAGGCCCCAGGGTGCCCCTTGGCCCTTCACCTAAGGGCCTCTGACCCCAGCAAGCTACCCAGGGGTCCAGCTCTCTCTCTGGACTTGCAGTATAGGCCCCAGGGTGCCCCTTTGCACTCCACCTAGGGGCCTCTGACCCCTGCAAGCTACCCAGGGGTCCAGCTCTCTCTCTGGACTTGCAATATAGGATGCAGGGTGCCCTTTTGCCTTCAACCTAGGGGCCTCTGACCCCAGCAAGCTACCCAGGGATCCACCTCTCTCTACGGTCTTGCAGTATAGGCCTAGGGTGCCCCTTTGCCCTCCACCAAGGGGCCTCTGACCCCAGCTAGCTACCCAGGGGTCCACCTCTCTCCCTGGACTTGCAGTATAGGCCCCAGTGTGCCCCTTGGCCCTCCACCTAGGGGCCTCTTACAGCAGGATGCTGCCCAGGGGTCCATCTCTCTCCCTGGACTTGCAGTAGAGGCCCCAGTGTGCCCCTGGCCCTCCACCTAGGGGCCCCTGACCCCTGCAATCTACCCAGCTGTCCACCTCTCTCCCTGGACTTGCAGTATAGACCCAGGAGTGCCCCCTGGTCCTCCACTTATGGGCCTCTGACACCAGCAAGCTACCCAGGGGTCCACCTCTTTCCCTGGACTTGCAGTATAAGCCGCAGGGTGCCCCTTGGCCCTCCACCTAGAGGCCTCTGACCCAAGCAAGCTACCCTGGGGTCCACCTCTCTCTGGACTTGCAGTAGAGGCCCTAGGGTTCCCCTTAGCCCTCCACCTAGGGGCCTCTGACAGCAAGAAGCTCTCCAGGGGTCCACCTCTCTCCCTGGACTTGCAGTAGAGGCCCCAGGATGCCCCCTGGCTCTCCACCTAAGGGCCTATGACCCCATTAAGCTACCCAGGGGTCCACCTCTCTCCCTGGACTTGCAGTAGAGGCCCCAGGGTGCCCCCTTGCCCTCCACATAGGGGGCCCTGACCCCTGCAAGCTACCCAGGGGTCCACCTCTCTCCCTGGACTTGCAGTATAGGTCCAAGAGTGTCCCCTGGTCCTCCACCTAGGGGCCTTTGACCCCAGCAAGCTTCCCAAGGGTCCTCCTCTCTCCCTGGACTTGCAGTATAGGCCTAGGGTGCCCCTTTGCCCTCCACCTATGGACCTCTGACCCCAGCAAGCTACCCAGGGGTCCACCTCTCTCCCTGGGCTTGCAGTAGAGGCTCCAGGGCGCCCCCTTGCCCTCCACATAGGGGCCCCTGACCCCTGCAAGCTACCCAGGGGTCCACCTCTCTCCCTGGACTTGCAGTATAGGCCCAAGAGTGCCCCCTGGTGCTCCACCTAGGGGCCATTGACCCCAGCAATTTTCCCAAGGGTCCACCTCTCTCCCTGGACTTGCATTAGAGGCCACAATGTACCCCCTGGCCCTTCACCTAGGGGCCTCTGACCCCAGCAAGCTACCCAGGGGTCCAGCTCTCTCTCTGGACTTGCAGTATAGGCCCCAGGGTGCCCCTTTGCACTCCACCTAGGGGCCTCTGACCCCTGCAAGCTACCCAGGGGTCCACCTCTCTCCTTGGACTTGCAATATAGGCTCAAGAGTGCCCCCTGGCCCTCACCTAGGGGCCTCTGACAGCAAGAAGCTCTCCAGGGGTCCACCTCTCTCCCTGGACTTGCAGTAGAGGCCACAGGATGCCCCCTGGCCCTCCACCTAGGGGCCTATGACCCCATTAAGCTACCCAGGGGCCCACCTCTCTCCCTGGACTTGCAGTATAGGCCCCAAGGTGCCCCCTTGCCTTCAACCTAGGGGCCTCTGACCCCAGCAAGCTACCCAGGGGTCAAGCTCTCTCTGTGGACTTGCAGTATAGGCCTAGGGTGCCCCTTTGCCATCCACCTAGGGACCTCTGACACCAGCAAACTACCCAGGGGTCCACCTCTCTCCCTGGACTTGCAGTATAGGCCCCAGTGTGCCCCTCGCCCTCCACCTAGGGGCCTCTTACAGCAGGAAGCTGCCCAGGGGTCCATTTCTCTCCCTGGATTTGCAGTAGAGGCCCCAGGGTGCCCCCTTGCCCTCCACATAGGGGCCCCTGATCCCTGCAAGCTACCCAGGGGTCCACCTCCCTCCCTGGACTTGCAGTGTAGGCCCAAGAGTGCTCCCTGGTCCTACACCTAGGGGCCTTTGACCCCAGCAAGCTTCCTAAGGGTCCACCTCTCTCCCTGGACTTGTAGTAGAGGCCCCAGGGTGCTCCCTGGCTCTCCACCTAGGGGCCTCTGACCCCAGCAAGCTACCCAGGGGTCAAGCTCTCTCCCTGGACTCTCTGTATAGGCCCCAAGGTGCCCCCTTGCCTTCAACCTAGGGGCCTCTGACCCCAGCAAGCTAACCAGGGGTCCAGCTCTCTCCCTGGACTTGCAGTAGAGGCCCCAGGGTGCCCCCTTGCCCTCCACATAGGGGCCCCTGACCCCTGCAAGCTACCCAGGGGTCCACCTCTCTCCCTGGACTTGCAGTAGAGGCCCTAGGGTGCCCCCTAGGCCTCCACCTAGGGGTCTCTGACCCCAGCAAGCTACCCATGGGTCCACCTCTCTCCCTGGACTTGCAGTAGAGGCCACAGGGTGCCACCTGGCCCTCCACCTAGGGGCCTCTAACCCCAGCAAGTTAACCAAGGGTCCAACTCTCTCCCTGGACTTGCAGTAGAGGCCCCAGGGTGCCCCCTGGCCCTCCATCTAGGGGCCTCTGACCCCAGCAAGCTACACAAGGGTCCAACTCTCTCCTTGGACTTGCAGTAGAGGCCACAGTGTACCCCCTGGTCCTTCACCTAGGGGCTTCTGATCCCAGTAAGCTACCCATGGGTCCACCTCTCTCCCTGGACTTGCAAAAGAGGCCCAGGGTGCCCCGTGGCCCTCCACCTAGGGGCCTCTGACCCCAGCAAACTACCCAGGGGTCCGCCTGTCTCCATGGACTTGCACTTTAGGCCCAAGAGTGCCCCCTGTCCCTCCACCTAGGGGCCTTTGACCCCAGCAAGCTTCCAAGAGTCCACCTCTCTCTCTGGACTTGCAGTAGAGGCCCCAGGGTGCCCCTTGGCCCTTCACCTGGGGGCCTCTGACCCCAGCAAGCTATCCAGGGGTCCAGCTCTCTCTCTGTACTTGCAGTATAGGCCCCAGGGTGCCCCTTTGCACTCCACCTAGGGGCCTCTGACCCCAGCAAGCTACCCAGGGGTCCACCTCTCTCCTTGGACTTGCAGTAGAGGCCCAAGAGTGCCCCCTGGTCCTCCACCTAGGGGCATTTTTACCCCAGCAAGTTTCCCAGGGGTCCACCTCTCTCCCTGGACTTGCATTAGAGGCCCCAGGGTGCCCCCTGGCCCTCCACCTAGGGGCCTTTGACCTCAGCAAGCTACCCTGGGGTCCACCTCTGTCTCTGGACTTGCAAAAGAGGCCCTAGGGTGCCCCCTAGCCCTCCACCTAGGTGCATCTGACAGCAAGAAGCTCTCCAGGGGTCCACCTCTCTTACTGGACTTGCAGTATAGGCCACAGGGTGCCCCCTGGACCTCCATCTAGGGGCCTTTGACCCCAGCAAGCTCCTCAGGGGTCCACCTCTCTCCCTGGACTTGCAGTAGAGGCCTAAGGTGCCCCCTGGCCCTCCACCTAGGGGTCTCTGACCCCAGCAAGCTACCCAGGGGTACAACTCTCTCCCTAGACTTGCAATAGAGGCCCCAGGGTGCCCCCTTGCCCTCCACCTAGGGGCCTCTGACCCCAGCAAGCTACCCAGGGGTCCACCTCTCTCCTTGGACTTGCAGTATAGGCCCAAGAGTGCCCCCTGGCCCTCCGCCTAGGGGTCTCTGACCCCAGCAAGCTACCCAGGGGTCCACCTCTCTCCCTGGACTTGCAGTAGAGGCCCCAGGGTGCTCCCTGGCCCTCCACCTAGGGTCCTCTGACCCCAGCAAGCTACCCAGGGGTCCACCTCTCTCCTTGGACTTGCAGTATAGGCCCAAGAGTGGCCCCTGGCCCTCCACCTAGGGGCCTCTGACGCCACCAAGCTACCCAGGGGTCAACCTCTCTCCCTGGACTTGCAGTATAGGCCCAAGTGTACCCCCTGGTCCTTCACCTAGGGGCTTCTGACCCCAGCAAGCTATCCAGGGGTCCACCTCTCTCCCTGGACTTGAAATATAGGCCCCAGGGTGCCCCGTGGCCCTCCACCTAGAGCCCTCTGACCCCAGCAAGCTACCCAGGGATCCACCTCTCTCCCTGGACTTGCAGTATAGGCCCCAGTGTGCCTTTGGCCCTCCACCTAGGGGCCTCTTACAGCAGGAAGCTGCCCAGGGGTCCATCTCTCTCCCTGGACTTGCAGAAGAGGCCCCAGGGTGCCCCCTGGCCCTCCACCTAGGGCTCCCTGACCCCTGCAAGCTACCCAGGGGTCCACCTCTCTCCCTGAACTTGCAGTATAATCCCAAGAGTGCCCCCTGGTCCTCCACCTATGGACCTCTGACCCTAGCAAGCTACCCTGATGTCCACCTCTCTCCCTGGACTTGCAATAGAGGCCCTAGGGTGCCCCCTGGCCCTCCACCTAGGGGCCTCTGACAGCAAGAAGTTCTCCAGGGCTCCACCTCTCTCCCTGGACTTGCAGTAGAGGCCCCAGGGTGCCCCCTGGCCCTCCACCTAGGGGCCTCTTACAGCAGGAAGCTGCCCAGAGGTCCATCTCTCTCCCTGGACTTGCAGTAGAGGCCCCAGGGTGCCCCCTTGCCCTCCACCTAGAGGCCTCTGACCCCAGCAAGCTACCCAGGGGTCCACCTCTCTCCTTGGACTTGCAGTATAGGCCCAAAAGTGCCCCCTGGCCATCCACCTAGGGGCGTCTGACCCAACTTAGCTACCCAGGGGTCCACCTCTCTCCCTGGACTTGCAGTATAGGCCCAAGAGTGCCCCTTGGTCCTCGATCTAGGGGCCTTTGACCCCAGCAAGCTTCCCAGGGGTCCACCTCTCTCCCTGGACTTGCATTAGAGGCCACAGTGTACCCCCTGGTCCTTCATCTATGGGCTTCTGACCTCAGCAAGCTATCCAGGGGTCCACATCTCTCCCTGGACTTGAAATAGAGGCCCCAGGGTGCCCGTGGCCCTCCACCTAGAGCCCTCTGACCCCAGCAAGCTACCCAGGGATCCACCTCTCTCCCTGGACTTGCAGTATAGGCCCCACTGTGCCTTTGGCCCTCCACCTAGGGCCCTCCTACAGCAGGAAGCTGCCCAGGGGTCCATCTCTCTCCCTGGACTAGCAGAAGAGGCCCCAGGGTGCCCCCTGGCCCTCCACCTAGGGGCCCCTGACCCCTGCAAGCTACCCAGGGGTCCACCTCTCCCTGAACTTGCAATATAATCCCAAGAGTGCCCCTGGTCCTCCACCTATGGGCCTCTGACCCCAGCGAGCTACCCTGATGTCCACCTCTCTCAATGGACTTGCAATAGAGGCCCTAGGGTGCCCCCTGGCCCTCCACCTAGGGGCCTCTGACAGCAAGAAGTTCTCCAGGGCTCCACCTCTCTCGCTGGACTTGCAGTAGAGGTCCCAGGGTGCCCCCTGGCCCTCCACCTAGGGGCCTATTACAGCAGGAAGCTGCCAAGGGGTCCATCTCTCTCCCTGGACTTGCAGTAGAGGCACCAGGGTGCCCCCTTGCCCTCCACCTAGGGGCCTCTGACCGAAACAAGCTACCCAGGGGTCCACCTCTCTCCTTGGACTTGCAGTATAGGCCCAAGAGTGCCCCCTGGCCCTCCACCTAGGGGCCTCTGACCCAACTTAGCTACCCAGGGGTCCACCTCTCTCCCTGGACTTGCAGTATATGCCCAAGAGTGCCCCTTGGTCCTCGATCTAGGGGCCTTTGACCGCAGCAAGCTTCACAGGGGTCCACCTCTCTCCCTGGACTTGCAATAGAGTCCCCAGGGTTCCCCGTGGCCCTCCACCTAGAGGCCTCTGACCCCAGCAAGCTACCCTGGGGTCCACCTCTCTCCCTGGACTTGCAATAGAGGCCCTAGGGTGCACCCTGGCCCTCCACCTAGGGGCCTCTGACAGCAAGAAGTTCTCCAGTGGTCCACCTCTCTCCCTGGACTTGCAGTAGAGGCCCCAGGGTGCCCCCTGGCCCTCAACCTAGGGGCCTCTTACAGCAGGAAGCTGCCCAGGGGTCCATCTCTCTCCCTGGACTTGCAGTAGAGGCCCCAGGGTGCCCCCTGGCTCTCCACCTAGGGGCCTCTGACCCCAGCAAGCTACCCTGGGGTCCACCTCTCTCTCTGGACTTGCAATAGAGGTCCTAGGGTGCCCCCTAGCCCTCCACCTAGAGGCCTCTGACAGCAAGAAGCTCTCCAGGGGTCCACCTCTCTCCCTGGACTTGCAGTATAGGCCCAAGAGTGCCCCTGGCCCTCCACTTAGGGGCTTCTGACCCCACCAAGCTACCCAGGGGTCCACCTCTCTCCCTGGACTTGAAGTATAGGCCCAAGAGTGCCCCTTGGCCCTTCACCTAGGGGCCTCTGACCCCAGCAAGCTACCCAGGGGTCCACCTCTCTCCTTGGACTTGCAGTTTAGGCCCAAGAGTGCCCCCTGTCCCTCCACCTAGGGGCCTTTGACCCCAGCAAGCTTCCAAGAGTCCACCTCTCTCCCTGGACTTGCAGTAGAGGCCCCAGGGTGCCCCTTGGCCCTTCACCTAGGGGCCTCTGACCCCAGCAAGCTACCCAGGGGTCCAGCTCTCTCTCTGGACTTGGAGTATAGGCCCCAGGGTGCCCCTTTGCACTCCACCTAGGGGCCTCTGACCCCTGCAAGCTACCCAGGGGTCCACCTCTCTCCTTGGACTTGCAATATAGGCCCAAGAGTGCCCCCTGGCCCTCACCTAGGAGCCTCTGACCCCAACAATCTACCCAGGGGTCCACCTCTCTCCCTGTAATTGCAGTAGAGGCCCAAGAGTGCCCCCTGGTCCTCCACCTAGGGGCCTTTGACCCCAGCAAGCTTCCCAGGGGTCCACCTCTCTCCCTGGACTTGCATTAGAGGCCACAGTGTACCCCCTGGTCCTTCACCTAGGGGCTTCTGATCCCAGCAAGCTACCCAGGGGTTCACCTCTCTCCCTGGACTTGCAATAGAGGCCCCAGGGTGCCCCGTCGCCCTCCACCTAGGGGCCCCTGACCCCTGCAAGCTACCCAGGGGTCCACCTCTCTCCCTGGACTTGCAGTATAAGCCCAAGAGTGCCCCCTGGTCCTCCACCTATGGGCCGTTGACATCAGCAAGCCTACCAGGGGTCCACCTCTCTCCCTGGATTTGCATTAGAGGCCACAGTGCACCCCCTGGTCCTTCACCTAGGGGCTTCTGACCCCAGCAAGCTACCCAGGGGTCCACCTCTCTCCCTGGACTTGCAATAGAGGCCCTAGGGTGCCCCCTGGCCCTCCACCTAGGGGCCTCTGACAGCAAGAAGCTCTCCAGGGGTCCACCTCTCTCCGTGGACTTGAAGTAGAGGCCCCAGGGTGCCCCCTGGCCCTCCACCTAGGGGTCTCTGACCCCAGCAAGCTACCCAGGGGTCCACCTCTCTCCCTGGACTTGCAGTATAGGCCCCAGTGTGTCCCTTGGCCCTCCACCCAGGGGGCTCTTACAGCAGGAAGCTGCCCAGGGGTCCATTTCTCTCCCTGGACTTGCAGTAGAGGCCCCAGGTTGCCCCCTTGCCCTCCACATAGGGGCCCCTGACCCCTGCAAGCTACCCAGAGGTCCACCTCTCTCCCTGGACTTGCAGTATAGGCCCAAGAGTGCCCCCTGGTCCTCCACCTAGGGGCCTTTGACCCCAGCAATTTTCCCAAGGGTCCACCTCTCTCCCTGGACTTGCATTAGAGGCCACAGTGTACCCCCTGGTCCTTCACCTAGGGGCTTCTGACCCCAGCAAGCTACCCAGGGGTCCACCTCTCTCCCTGGACTTGCAATAGAGGCCCTAGGGTTCCCCCTGGCGCTCCACCTAGGGGCCTCTGACAGCAAGAAGCTCTCCAGGGGTCCACCTCTCTCCCTGGACTTGCAGTATAGGCCCCAGGGTGCCCCCTGGCCCTCCACCTAGGGGCCTCTGACAGCTAGAAGTTCTCCAGGGGTCCACCTCTCTCCCTGGACTTGCAGTAGAGCCCCTAGGGTGCCCCCTGGCCCTCCACCTAGGGGCCTCTTACAGCAGGAAGCTGCCCAGGGGTCCATCTCTCTCTCTGGACTTGCAGTAGAGGCCCCAGGGTGCCCCCTGGCCCTCCACCTAGAGGCCTCTGACCCCAGCAAGCTACCCTGGGGTCAACCTCTCTCCCTGGACTTGCAGTATAGGCCCAAGAGTGCCCCCTGGTCCTCCACCTAGGGGCCTTTGACCCCAGCAAGCTTCCCAGGGGTCCACCTCTCTCCCTTGACTTGCATTAGAGGCCACAGTGTACCCCCTGGTCCTTCACCTAGGGGCTTCTGACCCCAGCAAGCTATCCAGGGGTCCACCTCTCTCCCTGGACTTGAAATATAGGCCCCAGGGTGCCCCGTGGCCTTCCACCTAGAGCCCTCTGACCCCAGCAAGCTACCCAGGGATCCACCTCTCTCCCTGGACTTGCAGTATAGATCCCAGTGTGCCTTTGGCCCTCCACCTAGGGGCCTCTTACAGCAGGAAGCTGCCCAGGGGTCCATCTCTCTCCCTGGACTTGAAGAAGAGGCCCCAGGGTGCCCCCTGGCCCTACACCTAGGGGCCCCTGACCCCTGCAAGCTACCCAGGGGTCCACCTCTCTCCCTGAACTTGCAGTATAATCCCAAGAGTGCCCCCTGGTCCTCCACCTATGGACCTCTGACCCCAGCAAGCTACCCTGATGTCCACCTCTCTCCCTGGACTTGCAATAGAGGCCCTAGGGTGCCCCCTGGCCCTCCACCTAGGAGCCTCTGACAGCAAGAAGTTCTCCAGGGCTCCACCTCTCTCCCTGGACTTGCAGTAGAGGCCCCAGGGTGCCCCCTGGCCCTCCAACTAGGGGCCTCTTACAGCAGGAAGCTGCCCAGGGGTCCATCTCTCTCCCTGGACTTGTAGTAGAGGCCCCAGGGTGCCCCCTTGCCCTCCACCTAGAGGCCTCTGACCCCAGCAAGCTACTCAGGGGTCCATCTCTCTCCTTGGACTTGCAGTATAGGCCCAAAAGTGCCCCCTGGCCATCCACCTAGGGGCGTCTGACCCAACTTAGCTACGCAGGGGTCCACCTCTCTCCCTGGACTTGCAGTAGAGGCCACAGTGTACCCCCTGGTCCTTCATCTAGGGGCTTCTGACCTCAGCAAGCTATCCAGGGGTCCACCTCTCTCCCTTGACTTGAAATAGAGTCCCCAGGCTGCCCCGTGGCCCTCCACCTAGAGCCCTCTGACCCCATTAAGCTACCCAGGGATCCACCTCTCTCCCTGGACTTGCAGTATAGGCCCCACTGTGCCTTTGGCCCTCCACCTAGGGCCCTCCTACAGCAGGAAGCTGCCCAGGGGTCCATTTCTCTCCCTGGACTTGCAGTAGAGGCCCCAGGGTGCCCCCTTGCCCTCCACCTAGGGGCCTATGACCCCATAAAGCTACCCAGGGGTCCACCTCTCTCCATGGACTTTCAGTATAGAACCCAAGGTGCCCTCTTGCCTTCAACCTAGGGGCCTCTGACCCCAGCAAGCTACCCAGGGGTCAAGCTCTCTCTGTGGAATTGCAGTATAGGCCTAGGGTGCCCCTTTGCCCTCCACCTAGGGACCTCTGACCCCAGCAAGCTACCCAGGGGTCTACGTCTCTTCCTGGACTTGCAGTATAGGCCCCAGTGTGCCCCTCGCCCTCCACCTAGGGGCCTCTTACAGCAGGAAGCTGCCAAGGGGTCCATTTCTCTCCCTGGACTTGCAGTAGAGGCCCCAGGGCTCCCCTTGCCCTCCACATAGAAGCCCCTGACCCCTGCAAGCTACCCAGGGGTCCACCTCTCTCCCTAGACTTGCAGTATAGGCCCAAGAGTGCCCCCTGGTCCTCCACCTAGGGGCCTTTGACTCCAGGAAGCTTCCCAAGGGTCCACCTCTCTCCCTGGACTTGTAGTTGAGGCCCCAGGGTGCTCCCTGGCTCTCCACCTAGGTACCTCTGACCCCAGCAAGCTACCCAGGGGTCAACCTCTCTCCCTGGTCTTGCAGTAGAGGCCCCAGAATGCCCCCTGGCCCTCCACCTAGGGGCCTCTGACCCCAGCAAGCTACTTAGGGGTCCACCTCTCTCCCTGGACTTGCAGTATAGGCCGCAGGGTGCCCCCTGGACCTCCACCTAGGGGCCTCTGACCCCAGCAGGCTACCCAGGGGTCCACCTCTCTCCTTGGACTTGCAGTATAGGCCCAAGAGTGCCCCCTGGCCCTCCACCTAGGGGCCTCTGACCCCACCTAGCTACCCAGGGGTCCACCTCTCTCACTGGACTTTCTCTATAGGCCCCAAGGTTCCCCCTTGCCTTCAACCTAGGGGCCTCTGACCCCAGCAAGCTACCCAGGGGTCCAGCTCTCTCTCTGGACTTGCAGTATAGGCCCCAGGGTGCCCCTTTGCACTCCACCTAGGGGCCTCTGACCCCAGCAAGCTACCCAGGGGTCCACCTCTCTCCTTGGACATGCAGTATAGGCCCAAGAGTGCCCCCTGGCCCTCACATAGGTGCCTCTGACCCCACCAAGCTACCCAGGGGTCCACCTCTCTCCCTGGACTTGCAGTAGAGGCCCAAGAGTGCCCCCTGGTCCTCCACCTAGGGGCCTTTGACCCCAGCAAGTCTCCAGGGGTCCACCTCTCTCCCTGGACTTGCATTAGAGGCCACAGTGTACCCCCTGGTCCTTCACCTAGGGGCTTCTGACCCCAGCAAGCTACCCAGGGTTACACCTCTCTCCCTGGACTTGCAATAGAAGCCCCAGGATGCCCCCTAGGCCTCCACCTAGGGGCCTCTGACCCCAGCAAGCTACCCATGGGTCCACCTCTCTCCCTGGACTTGCAGTATAGGCTGCAGGGTGCCCCCTGGCCCTCCACCTAAGGGCCTCTGACCCCACCAAGCTACCCAGGGGACCACCTCTCTCCCTGGACTTGCAGTATAGGCCCTAGGGTGCCCCCTAGGCCTCCACCTAGGGGCCTCTGACCCCAGCAAGCTACCCAAGGGTCCAACTCTCTCCCTGGACTTGCAAAAGAGGCCCTAGGGTGCCCCCTGGCCCTCCTATAGGGGCGTCTGACAGCAAGAAGTTCTCCAGGGGTCCACCTCTCTCCCTGGACTTGCAGTAGAGGCCCCAGGGTGCCCCCTGGCCCTCCATCTAGGGGCCTCTTTAAGCAGGAAGCTGCCCAGGGGTCCATCTTTCTTCCTGGACTTGCAGTAGAGGCCCCAGGGTGCCCCCAGGCCCTCCACCTAGGGGCCTCTGACCCCAGCAAGCCTCCCAGGGGTCCACCTCTGTCCCTGGAGTTGCATTAGACGCCACAGTGTACCCCATGGTGCTTCACCTAGGGGCTTCTGACCCCAGCAAGCTACCCAGGGGTCCACCTCTCTCCCTGGACTTTCAATCGAGGCCCCAGGGTGCCCCGTGGCCCTCCACCTAGAGGCCTCTGACCCCAGCAAGCTACCCTGGGGTCCACCTCTCTCTCTGGACTTGCAATAGAGGCCCTAGGGTGCCCCCTAGCCCTACACCTAGGGGCCTCTGACAGCAAGAACCTCTCCAGGGGTCTACCTCTCTCCCTGGACTTGCAGTATACGCCGCAGGGTGCCCCCTGGACCTCCACATAGGGGCCTCTGACCCCAGCAAGCTACCCAGGGGTCCACCTCTCTCCCTGGACTTGCAGTAGAGGCCTAAGGGTGCCCCCTGGCCCTCCACCTAGGGGTCTCTGACCCCAGCAAGCTACGCAGGGGTCCACCTCTCTCCCTGGGTTTGCAATAGAGGCCACAGTGTACCCCCTGGTCCTTCACCTAGGGGCTTCTGATCCCAGCAAGCTACCCAGGGGTCCACCTCTCCCTGGACTTGCAAGAGAGGCCCCAGGGTGCCCCGTGGCCCTCCACCTAGAGGCCTCTGACCCCAGCAAGCTACCCTGGGGTCCACTTCTCTCTCTGGACTTGCAGTAGAGGCCCTAGGGTGCCCCCTAGCCCTCCACCTAGTAGCCTCTGACAGCAAAAAGCTCTCCAGGGGTCCACCTCTCTCACTGGACTTGCAGTAGAGGCCCCAGGATGCCCCCTGGCCCTCCACCTAGGGGCCTCTGACCCCAGCAAACTACCTAGGGGTCCACCTCTTTCCCTGGACTTGCAGTATAGTCCGCAGGGTGCCCCCTGGACCTCCACCTAGGGGCCTCTGACCCCAGCAAGCTACCCAGGGGTCCACCTTTCTCCCTGGACTTGCAGTAGAGACCCAAGAGTGACCCCTGGCCTTCCACCTAGGGGCCTCTGACCCCACCAAGCTACCCAGGGGTCCACCTCTCTCCCTGGACTTGCATTATAGGCCCAAGAGTGCCCCTTGGCCCTTCACCTAGGGGTCTCTGACCCCAGCAAGCTACCCAGGGGTCCAGCTCTCTCTCTGGACTTGCAGTATAGGCCCCAGGGTGCCCCTTTGCACTCCACCTAGGGGCCTCTGACCCCAGCAAGCTACCCAGGGGTCCACCTCTCTCTTTGGACTTGCAGTATAGGCCCAAGAGTGCCCCCTGGCCCTCCACCTAGGGGCCTTTGACCCCAGCAAGCTTCCAAGAGTCCACCTTTCTCCCTGGACTTGCAGTAGAGACCCAAGAGTGACCCCTGGCCTTCCACCTAGGGGCCTCTGACCCCACCAAGCTACCCAGGGGTCCACCTCTCTCCATGGACTTGCAGTAGAGGCCCCAGGGTGCCCCGTGGCCCTCCACATAGGGGCCCCTGACCCCAGCAAGCTACCCAGGAATCCACCTCTCTCCCTGGACTTGCAGTAGAGGCCCTAGGGTGCCCCCTAGGCCTCCACCTAGGGGCCTCTGACCCCAGCAAGCTACCCATGGGTCCACCTCTCTCCCTGGACTTGCAGTAGAGGCCACAAGGTGCCACCTGGCCCTCCACCTAGGGGCCTCTAACCCCAGCATGTTAACCAAGGGTCCAACTCTCTCCCTGGAATTGCAGTAGAGGCCCCAGGGTGCCCCCTGGCCCTCCATCTAGGGGCCTCTGACCCCAGCAAGCTACACAAGGGTCCAACTCTCTCCCTGGACTTGCAGTAGAAGCTACAGTGTACCCCCAGGTCCTTCACCTAGGGGCTTCTGATCCCAGTAAGCTACCCAGGTGTCCACGTCTCTCCCTGGACTTGCAAAAGAGGACCAGGGTGCCCCGTGGCCCTCCACCTAGGGGCCTCTGACCCCAGCAAGCTACCCAGGGGTTCACCTGTCTCCATGGACTTGCAGTTTAGGCCCAAGAGTGCCCCCTGTCCCTCCACCTAGGGGCCTTTGACCCCAGCAAGCTTCCAAGAGTCCACCACTCTCTCTGGACTTGCAGTAGAGGCCCCAGGGTGCCCCTTGGCCCTTCACCTAGGGGTCTCTGACCCCAGCAAGCTACCCAGGGGTCCAGCTCTCTCTCTGGACTTGCAGTATAGGCCCCAGGGTGCCCCTTTGCACTCTACCTAGGGGCCTCTGACCCCAGCAAGCTACCCAGGGGTCCACGTCTCTCCTTGGACTTGCAGTATAGGCCCAAGAGTGCCCCCTGGCCCTCACATAGGGGCCTCTGACCCCACCAAGCTACCCAGGGATCCACCTCTCTCCCTGGACTTGCAGTAGAGGCCCAAGAGTTCCCCCTGGTCCTCCACCTAGGGGCCTTTGACCCCAGCAAGTTTCCCAGGGGTCCACCTCTCTCCCTGGACTTGCATTAGAGGCCACAGTGTACCCCCTGGTCCTTCTCCTAGGGGCTTCTGACCCCAGCAAGCTACCCAGGGTTACACCTCTCTCCCTGGACTTGCAATAGAGGCCCCAGCGTGCTCCCTGAACCTCCACATAGGGGCCCCTGACCCCAGCAAGCTACCCAGGGGTCCACCTCTCTCCCTGGACTTGCAGTAGAGGCCCCAGGGTGCCCCGTGGCCCTCCACATAGGGGCCCCTGACCCCAGCAAGCTACCCAGGGATCCACCTCTCTCCCTGGACTTGCAGTAGAGGCCCTAGTGTGCCCCCTAGGCCTCCACCTAGGGGCCTCTGACCCCAGCAAGCTACCCATGGGTCCACCTCTCTCCCTGGACTTGCAGTAGAGGCCACAGGGTGCCACCTGGCCCTCCACCTAGGGGCCTCTGACCCCAGCATGTTAACCAAGGGTCCAACTCTCTCCCTGGACTTGCAGTAGAGGCCCCAGGGTGCCCCCTGGCCCTCCATCTAGGGGCCTCTGACCCCAGCAAGCTACACAAGGGTCCAACTCTCTCCCTGGACTTGCAGTAGAAGCCACAGTGTACCCCCAGGTCCTTCACCTAGGGGCTTCTGATCCCAGTAAGCTACCCAGGGGTCCTAGTCTCTCCCTGGACTTGAAAAAGAGGACCAGGGTGCCCCGTGGCCCTCCACCTAGGGGCCTCTGACCCCAGCAAGCTACCCAGGGGTTCACCTGTCTCCATGGACTTGCAGTTTAGGCCCAAGAGTGCCCCCTGTCCCTCCACCTAGGGGCCTTTGACCCCAGCAAGCTTCCAAGAGTCCACCTCTCTCTCTGGACTTGCAGTAGAGGCCCCAGGGTGCCAGTTGGCCCTTCACCTAGGGGTCTCTGACCCCAGCAAGCTACCCAGGGGTCCAGCTCTCTCTCTGGACTTGCAGTATAGGCCCCAGGGTGCCCCTTTGCACTCCAGCTAGGGGCCTCTGACCCCAGCAAGCTACCCAGGGGTCCACCTCTCTCCTTGGACTTGCAGTATAGGCCCAAGAGTGCCCCCTGGCCCTCACATAGGGGCCTCTGACCCCACCAAGCTACCCAGGGGTCCACCTCTCTCCCTGGACTTGCAGTAGAGGCCCAAGAGTTCCCCCTGGTCCTCCACCTAGGGGCCTTTGACCCCAGCAAGTTTCCCAGGGGTCCACCTCTCTCCCTGGACTTGCATTAGAGGCCACAGGGTACCCCCTGGTCCTTCACCTAGGGGCTTCTGACCCCAGCAAGCTACCCAGGGGTACACCTCTCTCCCTGGACTTGCAATAGAGGCCCCAGCGTGCTCCGTGAACCTCCACATAGGGGCCCCTGACCCCAGCAAGCTACCCAGGGGTCCACCTCTCTCCCTGGACTTGCAGTAGAGGCTCTAGGGTGCCCCCTAGGCATCCACCTAGGGGCCTCTGACCCCAGCAAGCTACCCAAGGGTCCAACTCTCTCCCTGGACTTGCAATAGAGGCCCTAGGGTGCCCCCTGGCCCTCCTATAGGGGCCTCTGACAGCAAGAAGTTTTCCAGGGGTCCACCTCCCTCCCTGGACTTGCAGTAGAGGCCCCAGGGTGCCCCCTGGCCCTCCACCTAGGGGCCTCTTAAAGCAGGAAGCTGCCCAGGGGTCCATCTCTCTCCCTGGACTTGCAGTAGAGGCCCCAGGGTGCCCCCTGGCCCTCCACCTAGGTGCCTCTGACCCCAGCAAGCTACCCAGGGGTCCACCTCTCTCCTTGGACTTGCAGTATAGGCCCAAGAGTGCCCCCTGGCCCTCCACCTAGGGGCCTCTGACCCCACTAAGCTACCCAGGGGTCCACCTCTCTCCCTGGACTTGCAGTATAGGTCCAAGAGTGCCCCTTGGTCTTTCACCCAGGGGCCTTTGACCCCAGCGAGCCTCCCAGGGGTCCACCTCTGTCCGTGGACTTGCATTAGAGGCCACAGTGTACCCCATGGTCCTTCACTTAGGAACTTCTGATCCCAGCAAGCTACCCAGGGGTCCACCTCTCTCCCTGGACTTTCAATAGAGGCCCCAGGGTGCCCCGTGGCCCTCCACCTAGAGGCCTCTGACCCCAGCAAGCTACCCTGGGGTCCACCTCTCTCTCTGGACTTGCAATAGAGGCCCAAGGGTGCCCCCTAGCCCTCCACCTAGGGGCCTCTGACAGCAAGAACCTCTCCATGGGTCTACCTCTCTCCTTGGACTTGCAGTATAGGCCGCAGGGTGCCCCTGGACCTCCACCTAGGGGCCTCTGACCCCAGCAAGCTACCCAGGGGTCCACCTCTCTCCATGGACTTGCAGTAGAGGCCTAAGGGTGCCCCCTGGCCCTCCACCTAGGGGTCTCTGACCCCAGCAAGCTACCCAGGGGTCCACCTCTCTCCCTGGGTTTGCAATGGAGGCCACAGTGTACCCCCTGGTCCTTCACCTAGGGGCTTCTGATCCCAGCAAGCTACCCAGGGGTCCACCTCTCTCCCTGGACTTGCAGTAGAGGCCCCAGGGTGCCCCGTGGCCCTCCACATAGGGGCCCCTGACCCCAGCAAGCTACCCAGGGATCCACCTCTCTCCCTGGACTTGCAGTAGAGGCCCTAGGGTGCCCCCTAGGCCTCCACCTAGGGGCCTCTGACCCCAGCAAGCTACCCATGGGTCCACCTCTCTCCCTGGACTTGCAGTAGAGGCCACAAGGTGCCACCTGGCCCTCCACCTAGGGGCCTCTAACCCCAGCATGTTAACCAAGGGTCCAACTCTCTCCCTGGAATTGCAGTAGAGGCCCCAGGGTGCCCCCTGGCCCTCCATCTAGGGGCCTCTGACCCCAGCAAGCTACACAAGGGTCCAACTCTCTCCCTGGACTTGCAGTAGAAGCTACAGTGTACCCCCAGGTCCTTCACCTAGGGGCTTCTGATCCCAGTAAGCTACCCAGGGGTCCACGTCTCTCCCTGGACTTGCAAAAGAGGACCAGGGTGCCCCGTGGCCCTCCACCTAGGGGCCTCTGACCCCAGCAAGCTACCCAGGGGTTCACCTGTCTCCATGGACTTGCAGTTTAGGCCCAAGAGTCCCCCCTGTCCCTCCACCTAGGGGCCTTTGACCCCAGCAAGCTTCCAAGAGTCCACCACTCTCTCTGGACTTGCAGTAGAGGCCCCAGGGTGCCCCTTGGCCCTTCACCTAGGGGTCTCTGACCCCAGCAAGCTACCCAGGGGTCCAGCTCTCTCTCTGGACTTGCAGTATAGGCCCCAGGGTGCCCCTTTGCACTCTACCTAGGGGCCTCTGACCCCAGCAAGCTACCCAGGGGTCCACCTCTCTCCTTGGACTTGCAGTATAGGCCCAAGAGTGCCCCCTGGCCCTCACATAGGGGCTTCTGAACCCAGCAAGCTACCCAGGGGTACACCTCTCTCCCTGGACTTGCAATAGAGGCCCCAGGGTGCTCCGTGAACCTCCACATAGGGGCCCCTGACCCCAGCAAGCTACCCAGGGGTCCACCTCTCTCCATGGACTTGCAGTAGAGGCCCCAGGGTGCCCCGTGGCCCTCCACATAGGGGCCCCTGACCCCAGCAAGCTACCCAGGAATCCACCTCTCTCCCTGGACTTGCAGTAGAGGCCCTAGGGTGCCCCCTAGGCCTCCACCTAGGGGCCTCTGACCCCAGCAAGCTACCCATGGGTCCACCTCTCTCCCTGGACTTGCAGTAGAGGCCACAAGGTGCCACCTGGCCCTCCACCTAGGGGCCTCTAACCCCAGCATGTTAACCAAGGGTCCAACTCTCTCCCTGGAATTGCAGTAGAGGCCCCAGGGTGCCCCCTGGCCCTCCATCTAGGGGCCTCTGACCCCAGCAAGCTACACAAGGGTCCAACTCTCTCCCTGGACTTGCAGTAGAAGCTACAGTGTACCCCCAGGTCCTTCACCTAGGGGCTTCTGATCCCAGTAAGCTACCCAGGTGTCCACGTCTCTCCCTGGACTTGCAAAAGAGGACCAGGGTGCCCCGTGGCCCTCCACCTAGGGGCCTCTGACCCCAGCAAGCTACCCAGGGGTTCACCTGTCTCCATGGACTTGCAGTTTAGGCCCAAGAGTGCCCCCTGTCCCTCCACCTAGGGGCCTTTGACCCCAGCAAGCTTCCAAGAGTCCACCACTCTCTCTGGACTTGCAGTAGAGGCCCCAGGGTGCCCCTTGGCCCTTCACCTAGGGGTCTCTGACCCCAGCAAGCTACCCAGGGGTCCAGCTCTCTCTCTGGACTTGCAGTATAGGCCCCAGGGTGCCCCTTTGCACTCTACCTAGGGGCCTCTGACCCCAGCAAGCTACCCAGGGGTCCACGTCTCTCCTTGGACTTGCAGTATAGGCCCAAGAGTGCCCCCTGGCCCTCACATAGGGGCCTCTGACCCCACCAAGCTACCCAGGGATCCACCTCTCTCCCTGGACTTGCAGTAGAGGCCCAAGAGTTCCCCCTGGTCCTCCACCTAGGGGCCTTTGACCCCAGCAAGTTTCCCAGGGGTCCACCTCTCTCCCTGGACTTGCATTAGAGGCCACAGTGTACCCCCTGGTCCTTCTCCTAGGGGCTTCTGACCCCAGCAAGCTACCCAGGGTTACACCTCTCTCCCTGGACTTGCAATAGAGGCCCCAGCGTGCTCCCTGAACCTCCACATAGGGGCCCCTGACCCCAGCAAGCTACCCAGGGGTCCACCTCTCTCCCTGGACTTGCAGTAGAGGCCCCAGGGTGCCCCGTGGCCCTCCACATAGGGGCCCCTGACCCCAGCAAGCTACCCAGGGATCCACCTCTCTCCCTGGACTTGCAGTAGAGGCCCTAGTGTGCCCCCTAGGCCTCCACCTAGGGGCCTCTGACCCCAGCAAGCTACCCATGGGTCCACCTCTCTCCCTGGACTTGCAGTAGAGGCCACAGGGTGCCACCTGGCCCTCCACCTAGGGGCCTCTGACCCCAGCATGTTAACCAAGGGTCCAACTCTCTCCCTGGACTTGCAGTAGAGGCCCCAGGGTGCCCCCTGGCCCTCCATCTAGGGGCCTCTGACCCCAGCAAGCTACACAAGGGTCCAACTCTCTCCCTGGACTTGCAGTAGAAGCCACAGTGTACCCCCAGGTCCTTCACCTAGGGGCTTCTGATCCCAGTAAGCTACCCAGGGGTCCTAGTCTCTCCCTGGACTTGAAAAAGAGGACCAGGGTGCCCCGTGGCCCTCCACCTAGGGGCCTCTGACCCCAGCAAGCTACCCAGGGGTTCACCTGTCTCCATGGACTTGCAGTTTAGGCCCAAGAGTGCCCCCTGTCCCTCCACCTAGGGGCCTTTGACCCCAGCAAGCTTCCAAGAGTCCACCTCTCTCTCTGGACTTGCAGTAGAGGCCCCAGGGTGCCAGTTGGCCCTTCACCTAGGGGTCTCTGACCCCAGCAAGCTACCCAGGGGTCCAGCTCTCTCTCTGGACTTGCAGTATAGGCCCCAGGGTGCCCCTTTGCACTCCAGCTAGGGGCCTCTGACCCCAGCAAGCTACCCAGGGGTCCACCTCTCTCCTTGGACTTGCAGTATAGGCCCAAGAGTGCCCCCTGGCCCTCACATAGGGGCCTCTGACCCCACCAAGCTACCCAGGGGTCCACCTCTCTCCCTGGACTTGCAGTAGAGGCCCAAGAGTTCCCCCTGGTCCTCCACCTAGGGGCCTTTGACCCCAGCAAGTTTCCCAGGGGTCCACCTCTCTCCCTGGACTTGCATTAGAGGCCACAGGGTACCCCCTGGTCCTTCACCTAGGGGCTTCTGACCCCAGGAAGCTACCCAGGGGTACACCTCTCTCCCTGGACTTGCAATAGAGGCCCCAGCGTGCTCCGTGAACCTCCACATAGGGGCCCCTGACCCCAGCAAGCTACCCAGGGGTCCACCTCTCTCCCTGGACTTGCAGTAGAGGCTCTAGGGTGCCCCCTAGGCATCCACCTAGGGGCCTCTGACAGCAAGAACCTCTCCATGGGTCTACCTCTCTCCTTGGACTTGCAGTATAGGCCGCAGGGTGCCCCTGGACCTCCACCTAGGGGCCTCTGACAGCAAGAAGTTTTCCAGGGGTCCACCTCCCTCCCTGGACTTGCAGTAGAGGCCCCAGGGTGCCCCCTGGCCCTCCACCTAGGGGCCTCTTAAAGCAGGAAGCTGCCCAGGGGTCCATCTCTCTCCCTGGACTTGCAGTAGAGGCCCCAGGGTGCCCCCTGGCCCTCCACCTAGGTGCCTCTGACCCCAGCAAGCTACCCAGGGGTCCACCTCTCTCCTTGGACTTGCAGTATAGGCCCAAGAGTGCCCCCTGGCCCTCCACCTAGGGGCCTCTGACCCCACTAAGCTACCCAGGGGTCCACCTCTCTCCCTGGACTTGCAGTATAGGTCCAAGAGTGCCCCTTGGTCTTTCACCCAGGGGCCTTTGACCCCAGCGAGCCTCCCAGGGGTCCACCTCTGTCCGTGGACTTGCATTAGAGGCCACAGTGTACCCCATGGTCCTTCACTTAGGAACTTCTGATCCCAGCAAGCTACCCAGGGGTCCACCTCTCTCCCTGGACTTTCAATAGAGGCCCCAGGGTGCCCCGTGGCCCTCCACCTAGAGGCCTCTGACCCCAGCAAGCTACCCTGGGGTCCACCTCTCTCTCTGGACTTGCAATAGAGGCCCAAGGGTGCCCCCTAGCCCTCCACCTAGGGGCCTCTGACAGCAAGAACCTCTCCATGGGTCTACCTCTCTCCTTGGACTTGCAGTATAGGCCGCAGGGTGCCCCTGGACCTCCACCTAGGGGCCTCTGACCCCAGCAAGCTACCCAGGGGTCCACCTCTCTCCATGGACTTGCAGTAGAGGCCTAAGGGTGCCCCCTGGCCCTCCACCTAGGGGTCTCTGACCCCAGCAAGCTACCCAGGGGTCCACCTCTCTCCCTGGGTTTGCAATGGAGGCCACAGTGTACCCCCTGGTCCTTCACCTAGGGGCTTCTGATCCCAGCAAGCTACCCAGGGGTCCACCTCTCTCCCTGGACTTGCAGTAGAGGCCCCAGGGTGCCCCGTGGCCCTCCACATAGGGGCCCCTGACCCCAGCAAGCTACCCAGGGATCCACCTCTCTCCCTGGACTTGCAGTAGAGGCCCTAGGGTGCCCCCTAGGCCTCCACCTAGGGGCCTCTGACCCCAGCAAGCTACCCATGGGTCCACCTCTCTCCCTGGACTTGCAGTAGAGGCCACAAGGTGCCACCTGGCCCTCCACCTAGGGGCCTCTAACCCCAGCATGTTAACCAAGGGTCCAACTCTCTCCCTGGAATTGCAGTAGAGGCCCCAGGGTGCCCCCTGGCCCTCCATCTAGGGGCCTCTGACCCCAGCAAGCTACACAAGGGTCCAACTCTCTCCCTGGACTTGCAGTAGAAGCTACAGTGTACCCCCAGGTCCTTCACCTAGGGGCTTCTGATCCCAGTAAGCTACCCAGGGGTCCACGTCTCTCCCTGGACTTGCAAAAGAGGACCAGGGTGCCCCGTGGCCCTCCACCTAGGGGCCTCTGACCCCAGCAAGCTACCCAGGGGTTCACCTGTCTCCATGGACTTGCAGTTTAGGCCCAAGAGTCCCCCCTGTCCCTCCACCTAGGGGCCTTTGACCCCAGCAAGCTTCCAAGAGTCCACCACTCTCTCTGGACTTGCAGTAGAGGCCCCAGGGTGCCCCTTGGCCCTTCACCTAGGGGTCTCTGACCCCAGCAAGCTACCCAGGGGTCCAGCTCTCTCTCTGGACTTGCAGTATAGGCCCCAGGGTGCCCCTTTGCACTCTACCTAGGGGCCTCTGACCCCAGCAAGCTACCCAGGGGTCCACCTCTCTCCTTGGACTTGCAGTATAGGCCCAAGAGTGCCCCCTGGCCCTCACATAGGGGCCTCTGACCCCACCAAGCTACCCAGGGATCCACCTCTCTCCCTGGACTTGCAGTAGAGGCCCAAGAGTTCCCCCTGGTCCTCCACCTAGGGGCCTTTGACCCCAGCAAGTTTCCCAGGGGTCCACCTCTCTCCCTGGACTTGCATTAGAGGCCACAGTGTACCCCCTGGTCCTTCTCCTAGGGGCTTCTGACCCCAGCAAGCTACCCAGGGGTACACCTCTCTCCCTGGACTTGCAATAGAGGCCCCAGCGTGCTCCGTGAACCTTCACATAGGGGCCCCTGACCCCAGCAAGCTACCCAGGGGTCCACCTCTCTCCCTGGACTTGCAGTAGAGGCCCCAGGGTGCCCCGTGGCCCTCCACATAGGGGCCCCTGACCCCAGCAAGCTACCCAGGGATCCACCTCTCTCCCTGGACTTGCAGTAGAGGCCCTAGGGTGCCCCCTAGGCCTCCACCTAGGGGCCTCTGACCCCAGCAAGCTACCAATGGGTCCACCTCTCTCCCTGGACTTGCAGTAGAGGCCACAGGGTGCCACCTGGCCCTCCACCTAGGGGCCTGTAACCCCAGCATGTTAACCAAGGGTCCAACTCTCTCCCTGGACTTGCAGTAGAGGCCCCAGGGTGCCCCCTGGCCCTCCATCTAGGGGCCTCTGACCCCAGCAAGCTACACAAGGGTCCAACTCTCTCCCTGGACTTGCAGTAGAAGCCACAGTGTACCCCCAGGTCCTTCACCTAGGGGCTTCTGATCCCAGTAAGCTACCCAGGGGTCCACGTCTCTCCCTGGACTTGAAAAAGAGGACCAGGGTGCCCCGTGGCCCTCCACCTAGGGGCCTCTGACCCCAGCAAGCTACCCAGGGGTTCACCTGTCTCCATGGACTTGCAGTTTAGGCCCAAGAGTGCCCCCTGTCCCTCCACCTAGGGGCCTTTGACCCCAGCAAGCTTCCAAGAGTCCACCTCTCTCTCTGGACTTGCAGTAGAGGCCCCAGGGTGCCAGTTGGCCCTTCACCTAGGGGTCTCTGACCCCAGCAAGCTACCCAGGGGTCCAGCTCTCTCTCTGGACTTGCAGTATAGGCCCCAGGGTGCCCCTTTGCACTCCAGCTAGGGGCCTCTGACCCCAGCAAGCTACCCAGGGGTCCACCTCTCTCCTTGGACTTGCAGTATAGGCCCAAGAGTGCCCCCTGGCCCTCACATAGGGGCCTCTGACCCCACCAAGCTACCCAGGGGTCCACCTCTCTCCCTGGACTTGCAGTAGAGGCCCAAGAGTTCCCCCTGGTCCTCCACCTAGGGGCCTTTGACCCCAGCAAGTTTCCCAGGGTTCCACCTCTCTCCCTGGACTTGCATTAGAGGCCACAGGGTATCCCCTGGTCCTTCACCTAGGTGCTTCTGACCCCAGCAAGCTACCCAGGGGTACACCTCTCTCCCTGGACTTGCAATAGAGGCCCAAGCGTGCTCCGTGAACCTCCACATAGGGGCCCCTCACCCCAGCAAGCTACCCAGGGGTCCACCTCTCTCCCTTGACTTGCAGTAGAGGCTCTAGGGTGCCCCCTAGGCATCCACCTAGGGGCCTCTGACCCCAGCAAGCTACCCAAGGGTCCAACTCTCTCCCTGGACTTGCAATAGAGGCCCTAGGGTGCCCCCTGGCCCTCCTATAGGGGCCTCTGACAGCAAGAAGTTTTCCAGGGGTCCACCTCCCTCCCTGGACTTGCAGTAGAGGCCCCAGGGTGCCCCCTGGCCCTCCACCTAGGGGCCTCTTAAAGTAGGAAGCTGCCCAGGGGTCCATCTCTCTCCCTGGACTTGCAGTAGAGGCCCCAGGGTGCCCCCTGGCCCTCCACCTAGGTGCCTCTGACCCCAGCAAGCTACCCAGGGGTCCACCTCTCTCCTTGGACTTGCAGTATAGGCCCAAGAGTGCCCCCTGGCCCTCCACCTAGGGGCCTTTGACCCCACTAAGCTACCCAGGGGTCCACCTCTCTCCCTGGACTTGCAGTATAGGTCCAAGAGTGCCCCTTGGTCTTTCACCCAGGGGCCTTTGACCCCAGCAAGCCTCCCAGGGGTCCACCTCTGTCCGTGGACTTGCATTAGAGGCCACAGTGTACCCCATGGTCCTTCACTTAGGAAATTCTGACCCCAGCAAGCTACCCAGGGGTCCACCTCTCTCCCTGGACTTTCAATAGAGGCCCCAGGGTGCCCCGTGGCCCTCCACCTAGAGGCCTCTGACCCCAGCAAGCTACCCTGGGGTCCACCTCTCTCTCTGGACTTGCAATAGAGGCCCAAGGGTGCCCCCTAGCCCTCCACCTAGGGGCCTCTGACAGCAAGAACCTCTCCATGGGTCTACCTCTCTCCTTGGACTTGCAGTATAGGCCGCAGGGTGCCCCTGGACCTCCACCTAGGGGCCTCTGACCCCAGCAAGCTACCCAGGGGTCCACCTCTCTCCATGGACTTGCAGTAGAGGCCTAAGGGTGCCCCCTGGCCCTCCACCTAGGGGTCTCTGACCCCAGCAAGCTACCCAGGGGTCCACCTCTCTCCCTGGGTTTGCAATGGAGGCCACAGTGTACCCCCTGGTCCTTCACCTAGGGGCTTCTGATCCCAGCAAGCTACCCAGGGGTCCACCTCTCTCCCTGGACTTGCAATAGAGGCCCCAGGGTGCCCCATGGCCCTCCACCTAGAGGCCTCTGACCCCAGCAAGCTACCCTGGGGTCCACCTCTCTCTCTGGACTTGCAGTATAGGCCCTAGGGTGCCCCCTAGCCCTCCACCTAGTAGCCTCTGACAGCAAGAAGCTCTTCAAGGGTCCACCTCTCTCCCTGGACTTGCAGTAGAGGCCCCAGGATGCCCCCTGGCGCTCCACCTAGGGGCCTCTGACCCCAGCAAACTTCCTAGGGGTCCACCTCTCTCCCTGGACTTGCAGTATAGGCCGCAGGGTGCCCCCTGGACCTCCACCTAGGGGCCTCTGACCCCAGCAAGCTACCCAGGGGTTCACCTGTCTCCATGGACTTGCAGTTTAGGCCCAAGAGTGCCCCCTGTCCCTCCACCTAGGGGCCTTTGACCCCAGCAAGCTTCCAAGAGTCCACCTCTCTCTCTGGACTTGCAGTAGAGGCCCCAGGGTGCCAGTTGGCCCTTCACCTAGGGGTCTCTGACCCCAGCAAGCTACCCAGGGGTCCAGCTCTCTCTCTGGACTTGCAGTATAGGCCCCAGGGTGCCCCTTTGCACTCCAGCTAGGGGCCTCTGACCCCAGCAAGCTACCCAGGGGTCCACCTCTCTCCTTGGACTTGCAGTATAGGCCCAAGAGTGCCCCCTGGCCCTCACATAGGGGCCTCTGACCCCACCAAGCTACCCAGGGGTCCACCTCTCTCCCTGGACTTGCAGTAGAGGCCCAAGAGTTCCCCCTGGTCCTCCACCTAGGGGCCTTTGACCCCAGCAAGTTTCCCAGGGTTCCACCTCTCTCCCTGGACTTGCATTAGAGGCCACAGGGTATCCCCTGGTCCTTCACCTAGGTGCTTCTGACCCCAGCAAGCTACCCAGGGGTACACCTCTCTCCCTGGACTTGCAATAGAGGCCCAAGCGTGCTCCGTGAACCTCCACATAGGGGCCCCTCACCCCAGCAAGCTACCCAGGGGTCCACCTCTCTCCCTTGACTTGCAGTAGAGGCTCTAGGGTGCCCCCTAGGCATCCACCTAGGGGCCTCTGACCCCAGCAAGCTACCCAAGGGTCCAACTCTCTCCCTGGACTTGCAATAGAGGCCCTAGGGTGCCCCCTGGCCCTCCTATAGGGGCCTCTGACAGCAAGAAGTTTTCCAGGGGTCCACCTCCCTCCCTGGACTTGCAGTAGAGGCCCCAGGGTAACCCCTGGCCCTCCACCTAGGGGCCTCTTAAAGTAGGAAGCTGCCCAGGGGTCCATCTCTCTCCCTGGACTTGCAGTAGAGGCCCCAGGGTGCCCCCTGGCCCTCCACCTAGGTGCCTCTGACCCCAGCAAGCTACCCAGGGGTCCACCTCTCTCCTTGGACTTGCAGTATAGGCCCAAGAGTGCCCCCTGGCCCTCCACCTAGGGGCCTTTGACCCCACTAAGCTACCCAGGGGTCCACCTCTCTCCCTGGACTTGCAGTATAGGTCCAAGAGTGCCCCTTGGTCTTTCACCCAGGGGCCTTTGACCCCAGCAAGCCTCCCAGGGGTCCACCTCTGTCCGTGGACTTGCATTAGAGGCCACAGTGTACCCCATGGTCCTTCACTTAGGAAATTCTGACCCCAGCAAGCTACCCAGGGGTCCACCTCTCTCCCTGGACTTTCAATAGAGGCCCCAGGGTGCCCCGTGGCCCTCCACCTAGAGGCCTCTGACCCCAGCAAGCTACCCTGGGGTCCACCTCTCTCTCTGGACTTGCAATAGAGGCCCAAGGGTGCCCCCTAGCCCTCCACCTAGGGGCCTCTGACAGCAAGAACCTCTCCATGGGTCTACCTCTCTCCTTGGACTTGCAGTATAGGCCGCAGGGTGCCCCTGGACCTCCACCTAGGGGCCTCTGACCCCAGCAAGCTACCCAGGGGTCCACCTCTCTCCATGGACTTGCAGTAGAGGCCTAAGGGTGCCCCCTGGCCCTCCACCTAGGGGTCTCTGACCCCAGCAAGCTACCCAGGGGTCCACCTCTCTCCCTGGGTTTGCAATGGAGGCCACAGTGTACCCCCTGGTCCTTCACCTAGGGGCTTCTGATCCCAGCAAGCTACCCAGGGGTCCACCTCTCTCCCTGGACTTGCAATAGAGGCCCCAGGGTGCCCCATGGCCCTCCACCTAGAGGCCTCTGACCCCAGCAAGCTACCCTGGGGTCCACCTCTCTCTCTGGACTTGCAGTATAGGCCCTAGGGTGCCCCCTAGCCCTCCACCTAGTAGCCTCTGACAGCAAGAAGCTCTTCAAGGGTCCACCTCTCTCCCTGGACTTGCAGTAGAGGCCCCAGGATGCCCCCTGGCGCTCCACCTAGGGGCCTCTGACCCCAGCAAACTTCCTAGGGGTCCACCTCTCTCCCTGGACTTGCAGTATAGGCCGCAGGGTGCCCCCTGGACCTCCACCTAGGGGCCTCTGACCCCAGCAAGCTACCCAGGGGTCCACCTCTCTCCCTGGACTTGCAGTAGAGGCCCAAGAGTGCCCCCTGGCCCTCCATCTAGGGGCCTCTGACCCCACCAAGCTACCCAGGGGTCAACCTCTCTCCCTGGACTTGCAATAGAGGCCCTAGGGTGCCCCCTGGCCCTCCTATAGGGGCCTCTGACAGCAAGAAGTTCTCCAGGGGTCCACCTCTCTCCCTGGACTTGCAGTAGAGGCCCCAGGGTGCCCCCTGGCCCTCCACCTAGGGGCCTCTTAAAGCAGGAAGCTGCCCAGGGGTCCATCTCTCTCCCTGGACTTGCAGTAGAGGCCCCAGGGTGCCCCCTGGCCCTCCACCTAGGTGCCTTTGACCCCAGCAAGCTACCCTGGGGTCCACCTCTCTCTCTGGACTTGCAGTATAGGCCCTAGGGTGCCCCTAGCCCTCCACCTAGTAGCCTCTGACAGCAAGAAGCTCTTCAAGGGTCCACCTCTCTCCCTGGACTTGCAGTAGAGGCCCCAGGATGCCCCCTGGCCCTCCACCTAGGGGCCTCTGACCCCAGCAAACTACCTAGGGGTCCACCTCTCTCCCTGGACTTGCAGTATAGGCCGCAGGGTGCCCCCTGGACCTCCACCTAGGGGCCTCTGACCCCAGCAAGCTACCCAGGGGTCCACCTCTCTCCCTGGACTTGCAGTAGAGGCCCAAGAGTGCCGCCTGGCCCTCCACCTAGGGGCCTCTGACCCCACCAAGCTACCCAGGGGTCCACCTCTGTCCCTGGACTTGCATTATAGGCCCAAGAGTGCCCCCTGGTCCTCCACCTAGGGACCTTTGACCCAGCAAGCTTCCCAGGGGTCCACCTCTCTCCCTGGACTTGCATTAGAGGCCCCAGGGTGCCCCGTGGCCCTCCACCTAGAGGCCTCTGACCCCAGCAAGCTACCCTGGGGTCCACCTCTCTCTCTGGACTTGCAATAGAGACCCTAGGGTGCCCCCTAGCCCTCCACCTAGGGGCCTCTGACAGCAAGAACCTCTCCAGGGGTCTACCTCTCTCCCTGGACTTGCAGTATAGGCCGCAGGGTGCCCCCTGGACCTCAACCTAGGGGCCTCTGACCCCAGCAAGCTACCCAGGGGTCCACCTCTCTCCCTGGACTTGCAGTAGAGGCCTAAGGGTGCCCCCTGGCCCTCCACCTAGGGGTCTCTGACCCCAGCAAGCTACCCAGGGGTCCACCTCTCTCCCTGGATTTGCAATAGAGGCCACCGTGTACCCCCTGGTCCTTCACGTAGGGGCTTCTGATCCAAGCAAGCTACCCAGGGGTCCACCTCTCTCCCTGGCCTTGCAATAGAGACCCCAAGGTGCCCCGTGGCCCTCCACCTAGAGGCCTCTGACCCCAGCAAGCTACCCTGGGGTCCACCTCTCTCTCTGGACTTGCAGTATAGGCCCTAGGGTGCCCCCTAGCCCTCCACCTAGTAGCCTCTGACAGCAAGAAGCTCTTCAAGGTTCCACCTCTCTCCCTGGACTTGCAGTAGAGGCCCCAGGATGCCCCCTGGCCCTCCACCTAGGGGCCTCTGACCCCAGCAAACTACCTAGGGGTCCACCTCTCTCCTTGGACTTGCAGTATAGGCCGCAGGGTGCCCCCTGGACCTCCACCTAGGGGCCTCTGACCCCAGCAAGCTACCCAGGGGTCCACCTCTCTCCCTGGACTTGCAGTAGAGGCCCAAGAGTGCCGCCTGGCCCTCCACCTAGGGGCCTCTGACCCCACCAAGCTACCCAGGGGTCAACCTCTCTCCCTGGACTTGCATTATAGGCCCAAGAGTGCCCCCTGGTCCTCCACCTAGGGACCTTTGACCCAGCAAGCTTCCCAGGGGTCCACCTCTCTCCCTGGACTTGCATTAGAGGCCACAGTGTACCCCCTGGTCCTTCACCTAGGGGCTTCAGACCCCAGCAAGCTACCCAGGAGTCCACCTCTCTCCCTGGACTTGCAATAGAGGCCCCAGGGTGCCCCGTGGCCCTCCACCTAGAGGCCTCTGACCCCAGCAAGCTACCCAGGGGTTCACCTCTCTCCCTGGACTTGCAGTATAGGCCCCAGTGTGCCCCTTGACCCTCCACCTAGGGGCCTCTTAAAGCAGGAAGCTGCCCAGGGGTCCATCTCTCTCCCTGGAATTGCGGTAGAGGCCCCAGGGTGCCCCCTGGCCCTCCAACTAGGGGCCTCTGACAGCAAGGCGCTCTAGGGGTCCACCTTTTTCCCTGGACTTGCAGTAAGGGCCCCAGAGTTCCCCCTGTTCCTCCACATAGGGGCCTCTGACCCCAGCAAGCTACACAGGGGTCCACCTCTCTCCCTGGACTTGCAGTAGTGGGCCCAGGGTGCTCCCTTGCCCTCCACCTAGGGGCCTCTGACCCCAGCTAGCTACCCAGGGGTCCACCCCTCTCCCTGGACTTGCAGTATAGGCCCCAGGGTGCCCCCTTGCCCTCAACCTTGGGGCCTCTGACACCAGCAAGCTACCCAGGGGTCCAGCTCTCTGTCTGGACTTGCAGTATAGGCCCCAGGGTGCCCTTTGGCCCTCCACCTAGGGGCCTCTGACACCAGCAAGCTACACGGGGGTCCACCTCTTTCCCTGGACTTGCAGTATAGGCCACAGTGTGACCCCTTGCCCTCCACCTAGGGGCATCTGACCCCAGCAAGCTACCCAGGGGTCCTCCTCTTTACCTGGACTTGCAGTATAGGCCCCAGGGTGCCCCCTTGCCCTCCACCTAGGGTCCTCTGACACCAGCAAGCTAATTAGGGGTCCACCTCTCTCCCAGGACTTGCAGTAGAGGCCCCAGGGTGCCCCCTGGACCTCCATCTAGGGGCCTCTGACCCCAGCAAGCTATTCAGGGGTCCACCTCTCTCCCTGGACTTGCAGTAAAGGCCCAAGAGTGCCCCCTGGCCCTCCACCTGAGGGCCCTTGACCCCAGCAAGCTTCCGAGGGGTCCACCTCTATCCCTGGACTTGAAGTAGAGGCCACAGTGTACCCCCTGGTCCTTCACTTAGAGGCTTCTGATCCCAGCAAGCTACCCAGGGGTCCAGCTCTCTCCCTGGACTTGCAGTATAGGCCCAAGAGTGTCTCCTGGCCCACCACCTAGGGGCGTCTGTCCCCAGCAGGCTACCCAGGGGTCCACCTCTCTCCCTGGACTTGCAGTAGAGGCCCCAGGGTGCCCCTTTTCCCTCCACCTAGGGGCCTCTGACACCAGCAAGCTACCCAGGGGTCCACCTCTTTCCCTGGACTTGCAGTATAAGTAGCAGGGTGACCCCTTGGCCCTCCACCTAGGAGCCTCTGACCCAAGCAAGCAACCCAGGGGTCCTGCTCTCTCCCTGGACTTGTAGTATAGGCCCCAGGGTGCCCCCTGGACCTCCATCTAGGGGCCTCTGACCCAAGCAAGCTATCCAGGGGTCCACCTCTCTCCCTGGACTTGCAGTATAGCCCCTAGGGTGCCCCCTGGCCCTCCACCTAGGGGCCTCTGACCCCAGCTAGCTACCCAGGTGTCCACCTTTATCCCTGGATTTGCAGTAAAGGCCCCAGGGTGCCCCTGGCCCTCAACATAGGGCACTCTGACCCCAGCAAGCTACCCAGGGGTTCACCTCTCTCCCTGGACTTGCACTAAAGGCCCCAGGGTGCCCCCTGGACCTCTATCTATGGGCCTCTGACCCCAGCAAGCTACCCAGGTGTCCACCTCTCACCCTGGACTTGCAGTAGAGGTCCCAGGGTGCTCCCTGGCCCTCCACCTAGGGGATTCTGACCCCAGCAAGCTACCTAGGGGTCCACTTCTCTCCCTGGACTTGCAGTATAGGCCACAGGGTGCCCCCTGGACCTCCACCTAGGGGCCTCTGACCCCAGCAAGCTACCCAGGGGTCCACCTCTCTCCCTGGACTTGCAGTAGAGGCCCCAGTGTGCTCCCTGTCCCTCCACCTAGGGGCCTCTGACCCCAGCATGCTACCCAGGGGTCCACCTCTCTCCCTGGACTTTCAGTAGAGGCCTTTGGGTGCCCCCTGGCCCTCCACCTAGGGGCCTCTGACCCCAGCAAGCTACCCATGGGTCCACCTCTCTCCCTGGACTTGCAGTATTGGCCCCAGGGTGCCCCCTTGCCCTCAACCTAGCGGCCTCTGACCCCAGCAAGCTACCCAGGGGCCCAGCTCTCTCTCTGGACTTGCAGTATAGGATGCAGGGTGACCCCTTGCCCTCCACCTAGGGGCCTCTGAGCCCAGCAAGCTACCTAGAGGTCCACATCTCTCCCTGGACTTGCAGTATAGGCCGCAGGGTGCCCCCTTGCCCTCCACCTAGAGGCCTCTGACCCCATTAAGCTAGCCAGGAGTCCACCTCTCTCCCTGGACTTGCCGTATAGGCCCCAGGGTGCCCTTTTGCCTTCAACCTAGGGGCCTCTGACCCCAGCAAGCTACCCAGGGGTCCAGCTCTCTCTGTGGACTTGCAGTATAGGCCTAGGGTGCCCCTTTGCCCTCGACAAAGGGGCCTCTGGCCCCAGCTAGCTACCCAGGGGTCCACCTCTCTCCCTGGACTTGCAGTAGTGGGCCCAGGGTGCTCCCTTGCCCCCTCACCTAGGGGCCTCTGACCCCAGCTAGCTACCCAGGGGTCCACCCCTCTCCCTGGACTTGCAGTATAGGCCCCAGAGTGCCCCCTTGCCCTCAACCTAGGGGCCTCTGACCCCAGCAAGCTACCCAGGGGTCCAGCTCTCTGTCTGGACTTACAGTATAGGCCCCAGGGTGGCCTTTGGCCCTCCACCTAGGGACCTCTGACACCAGCAAGCTACACCGGGGTCCACCTCTTTCCCTGGACTTGCAGTATAGGCCACAGGGTGACCCCTTGCCCTCCACCTAGGGGCATCTGACCCCAGCAAGCTACCCAGGGGTCCTCCTATTTACCTGGACTTGCAGTATAGGCCCCAGGGTGCCCCCTTGCCCTCCACCTAGGGTCCTCTGACACCAGCAAGCTAATTAGGGGTCCACCTCTCTCCCAGGACTTGCAGTAGAGGCCCCAGGGTGCCCCCTGGACCTCCATCTAGGGGCCTCTGACCCCAGCAAGATATCCAGGGGTCCACCTCTCTCCCTGGACTTGCAGTATTGGCCCCAGGGTGCCCCCTTGCCCTCCACCTAGGGTCCTCTGACACCAGCAAGCTAATTAGGGGTCCACCTCTCTCCCAGGACTTGCAGTAGAGGCCCCAGGGTGCCCTCTGGCCCTCCACCTAGGGGCCTCTGACCCCAGCAAGCTACCCATGGGTCCACCTCTCTCCCTGGACTTGCAGTATTGGCCCCAGGGTGCCCCCTTGCCCTCAACCTAGCGGCCTCTGACCCCAGCAAGCTACCCAGGGGCCCAGCTCTCTCTCTGGACTTGCAGTATAGGATGCAGGGTGACCCCTTGCCCTCCACCTAGGGGCCTCTGAGCCCAGCAAGCTACCTAGAGGTCCACATCTCTCCCTGGACTTGCAGTATAGGCCGCAGGGTGCCCCCTTGCCCTCCACCTAGAGGCCTCTGACCCCATTAAGCTAGCCAGGAGTCCACCTCTCTCCCTGGACTTGCCGTATAGGCCCCAGGGTGCCCTTTTGCCTTCAACCTAGGGGCCTCTGACCCCAGCAAGCTACCCAGGGGTCCAGCTCTCTCTGTGGACTTGCAGTATAGGCCTAGGGTGCCCCTTTGCCCTCGACAAAGGGGCCTCTGGCCCCAGCTAGCTACCCAGGGGTCCACCTCTCTCCCTGGACTTGCAGTAGTGGGCCCAGGGTGCTCCCTTGCCCCCTCACCTAGGGGCCTCTGACCCCAGCTAGCTACCCAGGGGTCCACCCCTCTCCCTGGACTTGCAGTATAGGCCCCAGGGTGCCCCCTTGCCCTCAACCTAGGGGCCTCTGACCCCAGCAAGCTACCCAGGGGTCCAGCTCTCTGTCTGGACTTACAGTATAGGCCCCAGGGTGGCCTTTGGCCCTCCACCTAGGGACCTCTGACACCAGCAAGCTACACCGGGGTCCACCTCTTTCCCTGGACTTGCAGTATAGGCCACAGGGTGACCCCTTGCCCTCCACCTAGGGGCATCTGACCCCAGCAAGCTACCCAGGGGTCCTTCTCTTTACCTGGACTTGCAGTATAGGCCCCAGGGTGCCCCCTTGCCCTCCACCTAGGGTCCTCTGACACCAGCAAGCTAATTAGGGGTCCACCTCTCTCCCAGGACTTGCAGTAGAGGCCCCAGGGTGCCCCCTGGACCTCCATCTAGGGGCCTCTGACCCCAGCAAGATATCCAGGGGTCCACCTCTCTCCCTGGACTTGCAGTAAAGGCCCAAGAGTGCCCCCTGGCCCTCCACCTGAGGGCCCTTGACCCCAGCAAGCTTCCCAGGGGTCCACCTCTATCCCTGGACTTGAAGTAGAGGCCACAGTGTACCCCCTGGTCCTTCACTTAGAGGCTTCTGACCCCAGCAAGCTACCCAGGGGTCCAGCTCTCAGAGGTGTGGACTCGAGTCATGTGACTTGGACTCGAGTCAGACTCGAGTCATGAATTTGATGACTTCAGACTCGACTTGACAAAATATGAAAAGACTTGCAACTCGACTTGGACTTGAACATGAATGACTCGGACTTTCACTTGGACTTGCGCCTATTGACTTGTAAAGACTTGCTACTTTCTATAAAAAGCCCAAAGATAAAAAGTATGTTGACATGGAACATTCTATCTCTACATCTGCGTGTGAGACAGAGAGCATGCACGCATACTTTCGACCACTAGCGCTTTGTGGCGCACTTCCGTGTTTTTGCACCAGCGGGAAATTTGAAGATGCCATTTTCATTCTGACCCAAGTGGTGAGTAAAATAAACACATCCTCGATCTGCTCCTTTTGTTTTATTCAGTGGATTTACAACATCTGTCAAAGGTAAGAGACTTTACTACTCGCAATGTGTTACTGTGCAAAAGCATTGTTTTACTGTTGTGCATAAGTCAATGAACTTCAGTTTTTTTTTAAACCAAATTTACCCTCTTGTGATTTATTTCACATAATTATGAATGAACATGGCTGTAATTTATGTTTTTGCACTTGGTCATTTGTGTCAATGCACATATTATGTTTTATTTTTGTGTTTTGCCCATCCTCTGACAGTATTTTCTAACTATTTAATTAGTAGTAACATTAATTGTTATTTTTTGGTGACATTTTGCAATAAGGTTTTTTAAATTAATCTATGTACTAACATGAACTAATAATGAACTATACCTTTAAACCTTTATTAATTATAGTTTAACATTTACTATTGCATTATTACAATTTAAAGGTATGCTTGTTAACATTAATGTTAATGCACTGTGATTTAACAAGAATTAACCAATAATTTTATTTCCATTAACTAATGAATACTGTAATGAACTGTAACTGTACTGCACTGCATTGTTTGTTCACATTAGTACATACATAAACTTAATTAATTAATACAACCTTATTGTAAAGTGTTACCTTTTTCATATTTTGGATTGATACTATTAATTTTATTTAGTATTTAAAACCTTAAAAGTATTTGTATTATTGTTGATCTTATGCAATATTTTAGTCCTCTATATTGTTTTTATTTAAATTTGTATTGTGAGATTGTAATGTAATGCATATATATTGTTGAATTTCTGTTTGTTTGTTTTTCTGTATTTCCCCCTCTATATTTAAGGATTATCTACTATTTTTAAAGTACTTAAAACCAACCATCTAATAAAAAATACAATTAACAATCACATTTTGTTTCTCGAGTGTCTTTGTTCCTGTTTTGTAGGACTCTTATTTTAACATTTCATTTGGAAACACTTGACTGATCATTCAATTAAAGTTTTACCTTTATTATTTCATCACTCAATGAGATCATTTAATTGTGAGTTGAATTACTCCATTTGTAATTGTTTTTTAAATAAACTAAAAACGAAGACTTGTTTTATTCAGTTTGTTGAATGTGAACTTCTCTACTTTACATATTAAAAGATATTTAAAACCACTATGAATGTATTTAAACTAATATTTAAATTTATATAACTGTTTCACTGTGGGTATTTCTATTTTAATTTATTTAGCACATTTATTGGCTATTCAAACATAAAAACAAGTTTTAGATAATTCGTGGCTCTAATAAATTGTTAAACATTACAATATCCCTGCAGAAAAATCCAGCTTAAACCAGCCTAGGCTGGTAAGCTGGTTTTAGCTGGTCGACCAGGCTGGTTTTAGAGGGGTTTTGGTCATTTCCAGGCTGGTTTCCAGCCATTTCCAGCCTGGTCTTAGCTGGTCAGGCTGAAAACTGACCAGCAAAATCCAGCTAAAACCAGCTTGACCAGCCTGGTTTAAGCTGGACATAGCTGGTTTGGGCTGGGCTCCCAGCCTGGCTAGGCTGGTCAAGCTGGTTTTAGCTGGTCATCTCCCAGCCTGACCAGCTAAGACCAGGCTGGGAATGGCTGGAAACCAGCCTGGAAATGGCCAAAACCCCTCTAAAACCAGCCTGGTCGACCAGCTAAAACCAGCCAACCAGCCTAGGCTGGTTCAAGCTGTTTTTTTCAGTAGGGATTTTTGACAAAATGGTCTAAAATGATAGTTTACAAGTGTCTAAGTGGGATTCGAACCCCGTTCTTTATGAAAAGAAAGAAAAATCTGATTGGCTCTGACATTATCACCAATGGGCAGGTACTTCAATCTGATTGGCTGGTCTCTCGCACGCGTATTCAGTCTCACTGCCTTTGCTTGACTTTTGTCCACACTGGCGCCTCAAACCTTTCCTGCTTTTGCTCTCCAGAGATCCTGCTGGTAAATTGATTATTCCAGAATGTTGATATGGTTTTTATATCGCTACACTATTTAGTAACAATACACAAAAAACTATGAGGTTAAGGTAAATTCTATAATAAATACTAGTGTTTTTGAGAGTTAGGTATACTGCCTATGTTTTAGGCTAGTATTATTGACAAGTTGTTAATGAATGCTTCAGCATGTAGTATTAAGAATAGTGAACTGATAAAATAAAATACGGTGTAGTTTTTCTACAGTAAAGTGTGGTGAATTGTAGTATAATATACCCTATATTGTAAAAAACTACAGCACTGAGTAATTTGTTTATATTACACTTGTGTTACCATAGCAACTATAATATTACCCCAACAGATTAATTAAAGTACTTTACTATAGTACTGTTCAAAACACTGTCCATGCCAATAGATGTGTTCATGTGTTTTTTATTTGATTAGTATGGTGGACCTTTTGGATGTTTAATAAATGTTTGTAAAACAAAATGCATTCTTTACATCCAACATCTATTCTCTGTGTCTTTAAGTGTTTGAAACTGGAAATATCTCATCATATAACATACAGCAAAAATGTTATGGTTTATTATATAAAAAATTTAATATGTAAGTCTATTTTAGTATTTTGGTTATTGTTAATAAATAGTGCCTCAATATAAATCATATCAAAAAGCACGAAAGGAAGAGGAAACACAAGACACAAATTCTGCATATAGTCTCTGAGAGCGCGCAGGAAAATGTGTGCGTGAGCAGTGCAGATTTGAGAGCGAGAAAATTTGCGCGTGAGCAGCGTATATATGAGAGCTCGCAAGCAGTTTTGTCCACAGAGGAAATCGGTGCACGAGCATCACACAAGGTAGAAAGCAAAGTTCTTCATTGTTATGTGAAGAAAACAACGTTATTGTTTGTATGAAGTAACCTACTTCATTTAGTATATGTGCCACAATTTTACATTGCTGCTAGACAGATTTGCATCTCCATCTCTTCAGCACACACGAGACTCAATTGACAAAAAAACAAGTTCACTCAATTTTACTTTGCAGCATACAGGAGTTGTTGGTCTACTCAGTGGCGTAGCGGACGGGCCCGCAGGGCACGCACCGCGGGGGGGCCCCGCGTGATTAGGGGGCCCCACGTCGTCGCGATTTTTAATAATTGAAATTCCAGGAACCGCAATAATCAAACTCTTGGGAACAACTGTGGTCGGAACCAAAGTTTACAGGTCTGTGTTCTCTGAACTCCGCTCAGGCGGTGGACTACTTCATTCTGATTGCTTGCCGCCGAACCGCGTCATGGCCAATGAAGACGCGCCGCTGTTTCTCGCCGCCGGTTCTCGTTAAAAAATGAATGACTTCTGGCTACTTTGACGCTCTCGCCGCTTTCGGTTTGTGATCGCTCCTCAGTTTTGTGAAGGATTCCTCGCGTAGTCACGCCACTCCGCCTCCTTTCCCCGCTCCTCAATTTGTGACATAGATATATACACTAGATATCGCATAGGGACCCTGAGCATGCGTCTATAGCGCCGCCACATTGGTACAGTGCTCCCAGGACAAATGTCATTCAACCGCACTAGTCAAGACAGTGTTATTACGTGAAGATGCGGGACTTAAGCGCCGTCTACGAGTGTAGTAACGAGCAAACAAAGAAAACAAAGCACAAAGGCAGAACATTTCATAGGATTAAGTTTTTTTACGTTTTTGTATGTTTTGAAATTTGTGCTAAACAGGTCACGTTATTGATAATAATAGCTATAGTCACTTACTGCATTCACCATAAGGCAAAGTAGCACCAACTCGCACTAAACACTCGGTTTATGCTAGGTTTGTTGAATAAATCAGCAAACAATGCAAAAGAAATATGACAACGAGATGCTGCGCTGCCAGAAAATTGTATTATTGTCGGCTAGCGAACGAGTCGTTCATAACGGAGATTCATTCACAAACGAATCGCTCCCTCCGTCAGTATGAGAAGTGAAAGCAGGAGAGGTGTATTTCAGCACATGATTAGATCAAATTTAACAGGGAGAGTGAATAGTACATTTCCATACACACAAACACAAGCTTTTTGTCAGGAATGCCCGTGCGATAAGTGATCCATCAATGTAGAAAAGTGATGTCAAATAAAAATTTTCATCATTAAAAAAAATGCATACTAACATCCAGGAAAACTCCCGATCATAGACATATGTTTATATGTGTATATCTATGTGTATTCCCTACCCCCCCACCCCCCCCCCCCACCCCCCCGCCTTCAACTGGGGGCCCCGTCGGTGATCCCTGCAGGGGGGCCTCCGCATTTTGCGCTACGCCACTGGGTCTACTGCTGCCTCATTGAGGTTGTTTATGTAGTTTTAGTTGATCACAAGTTGATTACATAACATAGTACAACTAAACTTAATGAACTAGACAGCAGTAGACCTGCAATTTCTGTGTGATGTGAGGCAAAATGGACTCTATTGTGGTGGAACTCATTCTTGTGCAATTTGCTGTGTAGACGAGACGCAGCACTGTTCAGCACTTTTTCAGAAAATTACATTTGTGTTTTTATATATCTGAGCAATGTTCTTTAAAAAAAAAGGTTTGTTTAATAAATACAGATCTTACAGCCACACATAATCTGTTTACATTTTATTTTTCTGTTAAAAAGACTCGAAAAGACTCGAAAATCAAACTATAGGACTTTGGACTTGACTTGAGACTTGTTGCCTTTGACTTGGGACTTGACTCGGGACTTGCCTGTCTTGACTCGGGACTTGACTCGGGACTTGAGGGCAATGACTTGAGACTTACTTGTGACTTGCCAAACAATGACTTGGTCCCACCTCTGCCAGCTCTCTCCCTGGACTTGCAGTATAGGCCCAAGAGTGTCCCCTGGCCCACCAGCTAGGGGCGTCTGTCCCCAGCAGGCTACCCAGGGGTCCACCTCTCTCCCTGGACTTGTAGTAGAGGCCCCAGGGTGCTCCCTGGCTCTCCACCTAGGGGCCTCTGACCCCAGCAAGCTACCCAGGGGTCCACCTCTCTCCCTGGTCTTCCAGTAGAGGCCCCAGGATGCCCCCTGGCCCTCCACCTAGGGGCCTCTGACCCCAGCAAGCTACCTAGGGGTCCACCTCTCTCCCTGTTCTTGCAGTATAGGCCGCAGGGTGCCCCCTGGACCTCCACCTAGGGGCCTCTGACCCCAGCAAGCTACCCAGGGGTCCACCTCTCTCCCTGGACTTGCAATAGAGGCCCCAGTGTGCCCCCTGGCCCTCCACCTTATGGCCTCTGACCCCAGCAAGCTACCCAGGGGTCCACCTCTATCCCTGGACTTGCAGTAGAGGCCCTAGGGTGCCCCTTAGCACTCCACCTAGGGGCCTCTGACAGCAGAAAGCTGCCCAGGGGTCTAGCTCTGTCTCTGGACTTGCAGTATAGGCCCCAGGGTGCCCCTTTTCCCTCCACCTAGGGGCCTCTGACACCAGTAAGCTACCCAGGGGTCCACCTCTTTCCCTGGATTTGCAGTATAAGCCGCAGGGTGACCCCTTGGCCCTCCACCTAGGAGCCTCTGACCCAAGCAAGCAACCCAGGGGTCCTGCTCTCTCCCTGGACTTGTAGTATAGGCCCCAGGGTGCCCCCTGGACCTCCATCTAGGGGCCTCTGACCCCAGCAAGCTATCCAGGGGTCCACCTCTCTCCCTGGACTTGCAGTATAGCCCCTAGGGTGCCCCCTGGCCCTCCACCTAGGGGCCTCTGACCCCAGCTAGCTACCCAGGTGTCCACCTTTATCCCTGGACTTGCAGTAAAGGCCCCAGTGTGCTCCTTGGCCCTCCACCTAGAGGCCTCTGACCCCAGCAAGCTACCCTGGGGTCCACCTCTCTCTCTGGACTTGCAGTAGAGGCACTAGGGTGCCCCCTAGCCCTCCACCTAGGGGCCTCTGACAGCAAGAAGCTCTCCAGGGGTCCACCTCTCTCCCTGGACTTGCAGTAGAGGCCCCAGGATGCCCCCTGGCCCTCCACATAGGGGCCTATGACCCCATTAAGCTACCCAGGGGTCCACCTCTCTCCCTGGACTTGCAGTAGAGGCCCCAGGGTGCCCCCTTGCCCTCCACCTAGGGGCCTTTGACCCCAGCAAGCTTCCCAAGGGTCCACCTCTCTCCCTGGACTTGTAGTAGAGGCCTAGGGTGCCCCTTTGCCCTCCACCTAGGGACCTCTGACCCCAGCAAGCTACCCAGGGGTCCACCTCTCTCCCTGTACTTGCAGTAGAGGCCCCAGGGTGCCCCCTTGCCCTCCACATAGGGGCCCCTGACCCCTGCAAGCTACCCAGGGGTCCAACTCTCTCCCTGGACTTGCAATAGAGGCCCTAGGGTGCCCCCTGGCCCTCCTAATGGGGCCTCTGACAGCAAGAAGTTCTCCAGGGGTCCACCTCTCTCCCTGGACTTGCAGTAGAGGCCCCAGGGTGCCCCATGGCCCTCCACCTAGGGGCCTCTTAAAGCAGGAAGCTGCCCAGGGATCAATCTCTCTCCCTGGACTTGCAGTAGAGGCCCCAGGGTGCCCCCTGGCCATCCACCTAGGGGCCTCTGACCCCAGCAAGCCACCCAGGGGTCCACCTCTCTCCTTGGACTTTCAATAGAGGCCCCAGGGTGCCCCGTGGCCCTCCACAAAGGGGCCTCTGACCCCAGCAAGCTACCAAAGGGTCCAACTCTCTCCCTGGACTTGCAGTAGAGGCCCCAGGGTGCCCCATGGCCCTCCACCTAGGGGCCTCTTAAAGCAGGAAGCTGCCCAGGGATCCATCTCTCTCCCTGGACTTGCAGTAGAGGCCCAAGAGTGCCCCCTGGCCCTCCACCTAGGGGCCTCTGACCCCACTAAGCTACCCAGGGGTCCACCTCTCTCCCTGGACTTGCAGAATAGGCCCAAGAGTGCCCCTTGGTCCTCCACCTAGGGGCCTTTGACCCCAGCAAGCCTCCCAAGGGTCCACCTCTCTCCCTGGTCTTCCAGTAGAGGCCCCAGGATGCCCCCTGGCCCTCCACCTAGGGGCCTCTGACCCCAGCAAGCTACCTAGGGGTCCACCTCTCTCCCTGTTCTTGCAGTATAGGTCGCAGGGTGCCCCCTGGACCTCCACCTAGGGGCCTCTGACCCCAGCAAGCTACCCAGGGGTCCACCTCTCTCCCTGGACTTGCAATAGAGGCCTAAGGGTGCCCCCTGGCCCTCCACCTACGGGTCTCTGACCCCAGCAAAATACCCAGGGGTCCACCTCTCTCCTTGGACTTGCAGTATAGGCCCAAAAGTGCCCCCTGGCTCTCCACCTAGGGGCCTCTGACAGCAAGAAGCTCTCCAGGGGTCCACCTCTCTCCCTGGACTTGCAGTATAGGCCCCAAGGTGCCCCCTTGCCTTCAACCTAGAGGCCTCTGACCCCAGCAAGCTACCCAGGGGTCCAGCTCTCTCTGTGGACTTGCAGTATAGGCCTAGGGTGCCCCTTTGCCCTCCACCTAGGGACCTCTGACCCCAGCAAGCTACCCAGGGGTCCACCCCTCTCCCTGTACTTGCAGTAGAGGCCCCAGGTTGCCCCCTTGCCCTCCACATAGGGGCCCCTGACCCCTGCAAGCTACCCAGGGGTCCAACTCTCTCCCTGGACTTGCAATAGAGGCCCTAGGGTGCCCCATGGCCCTCCTAGAGGGGCCTCTGACAGCAAGAAGTTCTCCAGGGGTCCACCTCTCTCCCTGGACTTGCAGTAGAGGCCCCAGGGTGCCCCATGGCCCTCCACCTAGGGGCCTCATAAGCAGGAAGCTGCCCAGGGATCCATCTCTCTCCCTGGACTTGCAGTAGAGGCTCCAGGGTGCCCCCTGGCCATCCACCTAGGGGCCTTTGACCCCAGCAAGCTACCCAGGGGTCCACCTCTCTCCTTGGACTTGCAGTATAGGCCCAAGAGTGCCCCCTGGCCCTCCACCTAGGGGCCTCTGACCCCACTAAGCTACCCAGGGGTCCACCTCTCTCCCTGGACTTGCAGTATAGGCCCAAGAGTGCCCCTTGGTCCTCCACCTAGGGGCCTTTGACCCCAGCAAGCCTCCCAGGGGTCCACCTCTGTCCCTGGACTTGCATTAGAGGCCACAGTGTACCCCATGGTCCTTCAACTAGGGGCTTCTGACCCCAGCAAGCTACCCAGGGGTCCACCTCTCTTCCTGGTCTTGCAGTAGAGGCCCCAGGATGCTCCCTGGCCCTCCACCTAGGGGCCTCTGACCCCAGCAAGCTACCTAGGGGTCCACCTCTCTCCCTGTTCTTGCAGTATAGGCCGCAGGGTGCCCCCTGGAACTCCACCTAGGGGCCTCTGACCCCAGCAAGCTACCCAGGGGTCCACCTCTCTCTCTGGACTTGCAATAGAGGCCTAAGGGTGCCCCCTGGCCCTCCACCTACGGGTATCTGACCCCAGCAAAATACCCAGGGGTCCACCTCTCTCCTTGGACTTGCAGTATAGGCCCAAAAGTGCCCCCTGGCTCTCCACCTAGGGGCCTCTGATAGCAAGAAGCTCTCCAGGGGTCCACCTTTCTCCCTGGACTTGCAGTAGAGGCCCCAGGATGCCCCCTGGCCCTCCACCTAGGGGCCTATGACCCCATTTAGCTACCCAGGGGTCCACCTCTCTCCCTGGACTTGCAGTATAGGCCCCAAGGTGCCCCCTTGCCTTCAACCTAGAGGCCTCTGACCCCAGCAAGCTACCCAGGGGTCCAGCTCTCTCTGTGGACTTGCAGTATAGGCCTAGGGTGCCCCTTTGCCCTCCACCTAGGGACCTCTGACCCCAGCAAGCTACCCAGGGGTCCACCTCTCTCCCTGTACTTGCAGTAGAGGCCCCAGGGTGCCCCCTTGCCCTCCACATAGGGGCCCCTGACCCCTGCAAGCTACCCAGGGGTCCAACTCTCTCCCTGGACTTGCAATAGAGGCCCTAGGGTGCCCCCTGGCCCTCCTAGAGGGGCCTCTGACAGCAAGAAGTTCTCCAGGGGTCCACCTCTCTCCCTGGACTTGCAGTAGAGGCCCCAGGGTGCCCCATGGCCCTCCACCTAGGGGCCTCTTAAAGCAGGAAGCTGCCCAGGGATCCATCTCTCTCCCTGGACTTGCAGTAGAGGCCCCAGGGTGCCCCCTGGCCATCCACCTAGGGGCCTCTGACCCCAGCAAGCCACCCAGGGGTCCACCTCTCTCCTTGGACTTTCAATAGAGGCCCCAGGGTGCCCCGTGGCCCTCCACAAAGGGGCCTCTGACCCCAGCAAGCTACCAAAGGGTCCAACTCTCTCCCTGGACTTGCAGTAGAGGCCCCAGGGTGCCCCATGGCCCTCCACCTAGGGGCCTCTTAAAGCAGGAAGCTGCCCAGGGATCCATCTCTCTCCCTGGACTTGCAGTAGAGGCCCAAGAGTGCCCCCTGGCCCTCCACCTAGGGGCCTCTGACCCCACTAAGCTACCCAGGGGTCCACCTCTCTCCCTGGACTTGCAGAATAGGCCCAAGAGTGCCCCTTGGTCCTCCACCTAGGGGCCTTTGACCCCAGCAAGCCTCCCAAGGGTCCACATCTGTCCCTGGCCTTGCATTAGAGGCCACAGTGTACCCCATGGTCCTTCACCTAGGGCCTTCTGACCCCAACAAGCTACCCAGGGGTCCACCTCTCTCCCTGGACTTTCAATAGAGGCCCCAGGGTGCCCCGTGGCCCTCCACATAGGGGCCTCTGACCCCAGCAAGCTACCAAAGGGTCCAACTCTCTCCCTGGACTTGCAGTAGAGGCCACAGTGTACCCCCTGGTCCTTCACCTAGGGGCTTCTGATCCCAGCAAGCTACCCAGGTGTCCACCTCTCTCCCTGGACTTGCAATAGAGGCCCCAGGGTGCCCCTTGGCCCTCCACATAGGGGCATCTGACCCCAGCAAGCTACCTAAGGGTCCAACTCTCTCCCTGGACTTGCAGTAGAGGCCACAGTCTACCTCCTGGTCCTTCACCTAGGGGCTTCTGATCCCAGCAAGCTACCCAGGTGTCCACCTCTCTCCCTGGACTTGCAATAGAGGCCCCAGGGTGCCCCTTGGCCCTCCACCTAGAGGACTCTGACCCCAGCAAGCTACCCTGGGGTCCACCTCTCTCTCTCTGGACTTGCAGTAGAGGCCCTAGGGTGCCCCCTAGCCCTCCACCTAGGGGCCTCTGACAGCAAGAAGCTCTCCAGGGGTCCACCTCTCTCCCTGGACTTGCAGTAGAGGCCCCCGGGTGCCCCCTGGCCCTCCAACTAGGGGCCTCTGACAGCAAGGCGCTCTAGGGGTCCACCTTTCTCCCTGGACTTGCAGTAGGGTCCCCAGGGTTTCCCCTGTTCCTCCACATAGGGGCCTCTGACCCCTGCAAGCTACACAGGGGTCCACCTCTCTCCCTGGACTTGCAGTATAGGCCCCAGGGTGCCCCCTTGCCCTCAACATAGGGGCCTCTGACCCCAGCAAGCTACCCAGGGGTCCAGCTCTCTGTCTGGACTTGCAGTATAGGCCCCAGGGTGCCCTTTGGCCCTCCACCTAGGGGCCTCTGACACCAGCAGGCTACACGGGGGTCCACCTCTTGCCCTGGACTTGCAGTATAGGCCCCAGGGTGCCCCCTTTCCCTCCACCTAGGGTCTTCTGACACCAGCAAGCTAATTAGGGGTCCACCTCTCTCCCAGGACTTGCAATAGAGGCCCCAGGGTGCCACGTGGTCCTCCACCTAGAGGCCTATGACCCCAGCAAGCTATCCTGGGGTCCACCTCTCTCCCTGGACTTGCAATAGATGCCCTAGCGTGCCCCCTGGCCCTCCACTTAGGGGCCTCTGACAGCAAGAAGTTCTCCAGGGCTCCACCTCTCTCCCTGGACTTGCAGTATAGGCCCAAGAGTGCCCCCTGGTCCTCCACCTAGGGGCCTTTGACCCCAGCAAGCTTCCCAGGGGTCCACCTCTCTCCCTGGAATTGCAATAGAGGCCACAGTGTACCCCCTGGTCCTTCACCTAGGGGCTTCTGACCCCAGCAAGCTACCCAGGGGTCCACCTCTCTCCCTGGACTTGCAATAGAGGCCCCAGGGTGCCCCAAGGCCCTCCACCTAGAGGCTTCTGACCCCAGCAAGCTACCCTGGGGTCCACCTCTCTCCCTGGACTTGCAATAGAGGCCCTAGGGTGCCCCCTGAACCTCCACCTAGGGGCCTCTGACGGCAAGAAGTTCTCCAGGGCTCCACCTCTCTTCCTGGACTTGCAGTAGAGGCCCCAGGGTGCCCCCTGGCCCTCCACCTAGGGGCCTCTTACAGCAGGAAGCTGCCCAGGGGTCCATCTCTCCATGGACTTGCAGTAGAGGCCCAAGGGTGTCCCCTGGCCCTCCACCTAGGGGCCTCTTACTCCAGCAAGCTACCCAGGGGTCCACCTCTCTCCTTGGACTTGCAGTATAGGCCCAAGAGTGCCCCCTGGCCCTCCACCTAGGGGCCTCTGACCCAACTAAGCTTCCCAGGGGTCCACCTCTCTCCCTGGACTTGCAGTATAGGCCAAAGAGTGCCTCTTGGTCCTCCACCTAGGGGCCTTTGACCCCAGCAAGCTTCCCAGGGGTCCACCTCTCTCCCTGGACTTGCATTAGACGCCACAGTGTACCCCATGGTCCGTCACCTAGGGGCTTTTGACCCCAGCAAGCTACCCAGGGGTCCACCTCTCTCCCTGGACTTGCAATAGAGGCCCCAGGGTGCCCCGTAGCCCTCCACCAAGAGGAGAGGCCTCTGACCCCAGCAAGCTATCCTGGGGTCCACCTCTCTCTCTGGACTTCCAGTAGAGGCCCTAGGGTGCCCCCTAGCCCTCCACCTAGGGGCCTCTGAGAGCAAGAAGCTCTCCAGGGGTCCACCTCTCTCCCTGGACTTGCAGTAGAGGCCCCAGGATGCCCCCTGGCCCTCCACCTAGGGGCCTCTGACCCCAGCAAGCTACCTAGGGGTCCACCTCTCTCCCTTGACTTGCAGTATAGGCCGCAGGGTGCCCCCTGGACCTCCACCTAGGGGTCTCTGACCCCAGCAAGCTACCCAGGGGTCCACCCCTCTCCCTGGATTTGCAGTAGAGGCCTAAGTGTGCCCCCTGGCCCTCCACCTAGGGGTCTCTGACCCCAGCAAGCTACCCAGGGGTCCACCTCTCTCGCTGGACTTGCAGTAGAGGCCCCAGGGTGCTCCCTGGCCCTCCACCTAGGGGCCTCTGACCCCAGCAAGCTACCCAGGGGTCCACCTCTCTCCTTGGACTTGCAGTATAGGCCGCAGGGTGCCCCCTGGCCCTCCACCTAGGGGCCTCTGACTCCACCAAGCTACCCAGGGGTCCACCTTTCTCCCTGTACTTGCATTATAGGCCCAAGAGTGCCCCCTGGTCCTCCACCTAAGGGCCTTTGACCCCAGCAAGCTTCCCAGGGGTCCACCTCTCTCCCTGGACTTGCATTAGAGGCCACAGTGTACCCCCTGGTCCTTCACCTAGGAGCTTCTGACCCCAGCAAGCTACCCAGGGGTCCACCTCTCTCTCTGGACTTGCAATAAAGGCCCCAGGGTACCCCTTGGCCCTCCACCTAGAGGCCTCTGACCCCAGCAAGCTACCCAGGGGTCCTCCTATCTCCCTGGACTTGCAGTGTGGGCCCCAGGGTGCCCCCTGGCCCTCCAACTTATGGCCTCTGACCCCAGCAAGCTAGCCAGGGGTCCACCTCTCTCCCTGGACTTGCAGTAGAGGCCGCAAGGTGCCCCCTGGCCCTCCACCTAGGGACCTCTGACCCCAGCAAGCTACCCATTGGTCCACCTCACTCCCTGGACTTGCAGTATTGGCCCCAGGGTGTCCCCTTGCCCTCAACCTAGGGGCTTCAGACCCCAGCAAGCTACCCAGGGGTACACCTCTCTCCCTGGACTTGCAATAGAGGCCCCAGGGTGCCCCGTGGCCCTCCACATAGGGGCCCCTGACCCCAGCAAGCTACCCAGGGGTCCACCTCTCTCCCTGGACTTGCAGTAACGGCCCTAGGGTGCCCCCTAGGCCTCCACCCAGGGGCCTCTGACCCCAGCAAGCTACCAATGGGTCCACCTCTCTCCCTGGACTTGCAGTAGAGGCAACAGGGTGCCCCCTGGCCCTCCACCTAGGGGCCTCTGACCCCAGCAAGCTACACAAGGGTCCAACTCTCTCCCTGGACTTGCAGTAGAGGCCACAGTGTACCCCCTGGTCCTTCACCTAGGGGCTTCTGATCCCAGTAAGCTACGCAGGGGTCCACCTCTCTCCCTGGACTTGCAAAAGAGGCCCATGGTGCCCCGTGGCCCTCCACCTAGGGGCCTCTGACCCCAGCAAGCTACCCAGGGGTCCACGTGTCTCCATGGACTTGCAGTTTAGGCCCAAGAGAGCCCCCTGTCCCTCCACCTAGGGGCCTTTGACCCCAGCAAGCTTCCAAGAGTCCACCTCTCTCTCTGGATTTGCAGTAGAGGCCCCAGGGTGCCCCTTGGCCCTTCACCTAGGGGCCTCTGACCCCAGCAAGCTACCCAGGGGACCAGCTCTCTCCCTGGACTTGCAGTATAGGCCCCAGGGTGCCCCTTTGCACTCGACCTAGGGGCCTCTGACCCCAGCAAGCTACCCAGGGGTCCACCTCTCTCCTTGGACTTGCAGTATAGGCCCAAGAGTGCCCCGTGGCCCTCACCTAGGGGCCTCTGACCCCACCAAGCTACCCAGGGGTCCACCTCTTTCCCTGGACTTGCAGTAGAGGCCCAAGAGTGCCCCCTGGTCCTCCACCTAGGGGGCTTTGACCCCAGGAAGCTTCCCAGGGATCCACCTCTCTCCCTGGACTTGCAGTATAGGCCACAGTGTACCCCCTGGTCCTTCACCTAGGGGCTTCTGACCCCAGCAAGCTACCCAGGGGTACACCTCTCTCCCTGGACTTGCAATAGAGGCCCCAGGGTGCCCCGTGGCCCTCCACATAGGAGCCCCTGACCCCAGCAAGCTACCCAGGGGTCCACCTCTCTCCCTGGACTTGCAGTAGAGGCCCTAGGGTGCCCCCTAGGCCTCCACCTAGGGGCCTCTGACCCCAGCAAGCTACCCATGGGTCCACCTCTCTCACTAGACTTGCAGTATAGCCCCCAGGGTGCCCCCTGGCCCTCCACCTAGGGGCCTCTGACCCCAGCAAGCTACCCAGAGGCCCACCTCTCTCCCTGGACTTGCAGTATAAGACCCAGGGTGCCCCTTTGCCCTCCACCTAGGGGCCTCTGACCCCACCAAGCTACCCAGGGGTCCACCTCTCTCCCTGGACTTTCTGTATAGGCCCCAAGGTGCCCCCTTGCCTTCAACCTAGGGGCCTCTGACCCCAGCAAGCTAACCAGGGGTCCAGCTCTCTATGTGGACTTGCAGTATAGGCCTAGGGTGCCCCTTTGCCCTCCACCTATGGACCTCTGACCCCAGCAAGCTACCCAGGGGTCCACCTCTCTCCCTGGTCTTGCAGTAGAGGCCCCAGGATGCCCCCTGGCCCTCCACCTAGGGGCCTTTGACCCCAGCAAGCTTCCCAAGGGTCCACCTCTCTCCCTGGACTTGTAGTAGAGGCCCCAGGGTGCTCCCTGGCTCTCCACCTAGGGGCCTCTGACGCCAGCAAGCTACCCAGGGGTCCACGTCTCTCCCTGGTCTTGCAGTAGAGGCCCCAGGATGCCCCCTGGCCCTCCACCTAGGGGCCTCTGACCCCAGCAAGCTACCTAGGGGTCCACCTCTCTCCCTGGACTTGCAGTATAGGCCGCAGGGTGCCCCCTGGACCTCCACCTAGGGGCCTCTGACCCCAGCAAGCTACCCAGGGGTCCACCTCTCTCCCTGGACTTGCAGTAGAGGCCTAAGGGTGCCCCCTGGCCCTCCACCTAGGGGTCTCTGACCCCAGCAAGCTACCCAGGGGTCCACCTCTCTCCTTGGACTTGCAGTATAGGCCCAAGAGTGCCCCCTGGCCCTCCACCTAGGGGCCTTTGACCCCACCAAGCTACCCAGGGGTCCACCTCTCTCCCTGGACATTCTGTATAGGCCCCAAGGTGCCCGCTTGGCTTCAACCTAGGGGCCTCTGACCCCAGCAAGCTAACCAGGGGTCCAGCTCTCTCTGTGGACTTGCAGTATAGGCCTAGGGTGCCCCTTGGCCCTCCACCTAGGGACCTCTGACCCCTGCAAGCTACCCAGGGGTCCACCTCTCTCCCTGGACTTGCAGTAGAGGCCCAAGAGTGCCCCCTGGTCCTCCACCTAGGGGCCTTTGACCTCAGCAAACTTCCCAGGGGTCCACCTCTCTCCCTGGACTTGTATTAGAGGCCACAGTGTACCCCCTGGTTCTTCACCTAGGGGCTTCTGACCCCAGCAAGCTACCCAGGGGTCCACCTCTCTCCCTGAACTTTCAATAGAGGCCCCAGGGTGCCCCTTGGCCCTCCACCTAGAGGCCTCTGACCCCAGCAAGCTACCCTGGGGTCCACCTCTCTCTCTGGTATTGCAGTAGAGGCCCTAGGGTGCCCCTTAGCCCTCCACCTAGGGGACTCTGACAGCAAGAAGCTCTCCAGGGGTCCACCTCTCTCCCTGGACTTGCAGTAGAGGCCCCAGGATGCCCCCTGGCCCTCCACCTAGGGGCCTATGACCCCATTAAGCTACCCAGGGGTCCACCTCTCTCCCTGGACTTTCAGTATAGGCCCCAAGGTGCCCCCTTGCCTTCAACCTAGGGGCCTCTGACCCCAGCAAGCTACCCAGGGGTCCAGCTCTTTCTGTGGACTTGCAGTATAGGCCTAGGGTGCCCCTTTGCCCTCCACCTAGAGACCTCTGACCCCAGCAAGCTACCCAGGGGTCCACCTCTCTCCCTAGACTTGCAGTAGAGGCCCCAGGGTGCTCCCTGGCCCTCCACCTAGGGGCCTCTGACCCCAGCAAGCTACCCAGGGGTCCACCTCTCTCCTTAGTCTTGCAGTATAGGCCCAAGAGTGCCCCCTGGCCCTCCACCTAGGGGCCTCTGACCCCACCAAGCTACCCAGGGGTCCACCTCTCTCCCTGGACTTGCAGTATAGGCCCAAGAGTGCCCCCAGATCCTCCACTTAGGGGCCTTTGACCCAAGCAAGCTTCCCAGGGGTCCACCTCTCTCCCTGGACTTGCATTAGAGGCCACAGTGTACCCCCTGGTCCTTCATCTAGGGGCTTCTGACCCCAGCAAGCTACCCAGGGGTCCACCTCTCTCACTGGTTTTGCAATAGAGGCCCCAGGGTGCCCCGTGGCCCTCCACCTAGAGGCCTCTGACCCCAGCAAGCTACACTGGGGTCCACCTCTCTCCCTGGACTTGCAATAGAGGCCCTAGGGTGCCCCCTGGCCCTCCACCTAGGGGCCTCTGACAGCTAGAAGTTCTCCAGGGGTCCACCTCTCTCCCTGGACTTGCAGTAGAGGCCCCAGGGTGCCACCTGGCCCTCCACCTAGGGGCCTCTTACAGCAGGAAGCTGCCCAGGGGTCCATCTCTCTCCCTGGACTTGCAGTAGAGGCCCCAGGGTGCCCCCTGGCCCTCCACCTAGGAGCCTCTGACCCCAGCAAGCTACCCTGGGGTCCACCTCTCTCTCTGGACTTGCAATAGAGGCCCTAGGGTGCCCCCTAGCCCTCCACCTAGGGGCCTCTGACAGCAAGAAGCTCTCCAGGGGTCCACCTCTCTCCCTGGACTTGCAGTATAGGCCGCAGGGTGCCCCCTGGACCTCCACCTAGGGGCCTCTGACCCCAGCAAGCTACTCAGGGGTCCACCTCTCTCCCTGGACTTGAAGTAGAGACCTCAGGGTGCCACCTGGCCCTCCACCTAGGGTTCTCTGACCCCAGCAAGCTACCCAGAGGTCCACGTCTCTACCTGGACTTGCAGTAGAGGCCCCAGGGTGCTCCCTGGCCCTCCACCTAAGGGCCTCTGACCCCAGCAAGCTACCCAGGGGTCCACCTCTCTCCTTGGACTTGCAGTATAGGCCCAAGAGTGCCCCCTGGCCCTCCACCTAGGGGCCTCTGACCCCACCAAGCTACCCAGGGGTCAACCTCTCTCCCTGGACTTGCAGTATAGGCCCAAGAGTGCCCCCTGGTCCTCCACCTAGGGGCCTTTGACCCCAGCAACCTTCCCAGGGGTCCACCTCTTTCCCTTTACTTGCATTAGAGGCCACAGTGTAACCCTGGTCCTTCACCTAGGGGCTTCTGACCCCAGCAAGCTATCCAGGGAACCACCTCTCTCCTTGGACTTGAAATAGAGGCCCCAAGGTGCCCCGTGGCCCTCCACTTAAGGCCCTCTGACCCCAGCAAGCTACCCAGGGATCCACCTCTCTCCCTGGACTTGCAGTATAGGCCCCAGTGTGCCTTTGGCCCTCCACCTAGGGGCCCCTGACCCCTGCAAGCTACCCAGGTGTCCACCTCTCTCCCTGAACTTGCAGTATAATCCCAAGAGTGCCCCTTGGTCCTCCACCTATGGGCCTCTGACCCCAGCAAGCTACCCTGATGTCCACCTCTCTCCCTGGACTTGCAATAGAGGCACAAGGGTGCCCCCTGGCCCTCCACCTAGGGGCCTCTGACAGCAAGAAGTTCTCCAGGGCTCCACCTCTCTCCCTGGACTTGCAGTAAAGGCCCCAGGGTGCCCCCTGGCCCTCCACCTAGGGGCCTCTTACAGCAGGAAGCTGCCCAGGGGTCCATCTCTCTCCCTGGACTTGCAGTAGAGGCCCCAGGGTGCCCCCTTGCCCTCCACCTAGGGGCCTCTGACCCCAGCAAGCTACCCAAGGGGTCCACCTCTCTCCTTGGAATTGCAGTATAGGCCCAAGAGTGCCCCCTGGCCCTCCACCTAGGCTCCTCTGACCCAACTAAGCTACCCAGGGGTCCACCTCTCTCCCTGGACTTGCAGTATAGGCCCAAGAGTGCCCCTTGGTCCTCGATCTAGGGGCCTTTTCACCCCAGTAAGCTTCCCAGGGGTCCACCTCTCTCCCTGGACTTGCATTAGAGGCCAGAGTGTACCCCATGGTCCTTTACCTAGGGGCTTCTGACCCCAGCAAGCTACCCAGGGGTCCACTTCTCTCCCTGGACTCGCAAAAGAGGCCCCAGGGTGCCCCGTGGCCCTCCACCTAGAGGCCTCTGACCCCAGCAAGCTACCCTGGGGTCCACCTCTCTCCCTGGACTTGCAGTAGAGGCCCTAGGGTGCCCCCTGGCCCTCCACCTAGGGGCCTCTGACAGCAAGAAGCTTTCCAGGGGTCCACCTTTCTCCCTGGACTTGCAGTAGAGGCCCCAGGTTGCCCCCTGGCCCTCCACCTAGGGGCCTCTGACCCCAGCAAGCTACCTAGGGGTCCACCTCTCTCCCTGGACTTGCAGTATAGGCCGCAGGGTGCCCCCTGGACCTCCACCTAGGGGCCTCTGACCACAGCAAGCTACCCAGGGGTCAACCTTTCTCCCTGGACTTGCAGTAGAGGCCTAAGGGTGCCCCCTGGCCCTCCACCTAGGGTTCTCTGACCCCAGCAAGCTACCCAGGGGTCCACCTCTCTCCCTGGACTTGCAGTAGAGGCCCAAGAGTGCCCCCTGGTCCTCCAGCTAGGGGACTTTGACCCCAGCAAGCTTCCCAGGGGTCCACCTCTCTCCCTGGACTTGCATTAGAGGCCACAGTGTACCCCCTGGTCCTTCACCTAGGGGCTTCTGACCCCAGCAAGCTACCCAAGGGTCCACCTCTCTCTCTGGACTTGCAATAGAGGCCCCAGGGTGCCCCGTGGCCCTCCACCTAGAGGCCTCTGACCCCAGCAAGCTACACAGGGGTCCACCTCTCTCACTGGACTTGCGGTAGAGGCCCCAGGGAGCCCCCTGGCCCTCCACCTAGGGGCCTCTGACCCCAGCAAGCTACCCAGGGGTCCACCTCTCTCCCTGGACTTGCAGTGTTGGCCCCAGGGTACCCCCTGGCCCTCCAACTTATGGCCTCTGACCCCAGCAAGCTACCCAGAGGTCCACCTCTCTCCCTGGACTTGCAGTAGAGGCCGCATGGTGCCCCCTGGCCCTCCACCTAGGGACCTCTGACCCCAGCAAGCTACCCAGTGGTCCACCTCTCTCCCTGGACTTGCAAGAAAAACCCCAGGGTGCCCTGGCCCTCCACCTAGGGCATTCTGACCTAAGCAAGCTACCCAGGGGTCCACCTCTCTCCCTGGACTTGCAGTAGAGGCCCCAGGGTGCTGCCTGGCCCTCCACCCAGGGGCCTCGGACCCCAGCAAGCTACCCAGGGGTCCACCTCTCCCCCTGCACTTGCAGTATAGCCTCCAGGGTGCCCCCTGGCCCTCCACTTAGGGGCCTCTGATCCCAGCAAGCTAGCCAGGGGTCCACCTCTCTCCCTGGACTTGCAAGAAACACACCAGGGTGCCCTGGCCCTCCACCTAGGGCCTTCTGACCTCAGCAAGCTACCTTGGGGTCTACCTCTCTCCCTGGACTTGCAGTAGAGGCCCCAGGGTGCCCACTGGACCTCCACCTAGGGGCCTCTGACACCAGCAAGCTACCCAGTGGTCCAGCTCTCTCTCTGGACTTGCAGTATAGGCCCCAGGGTGCCCCTTTGCCCTCCAACTAGGGGCATCTGACACCAGCAAGCTACCCAGGGGTCCACCTCTTTCCCTGGACTTGCAGTATAGGCCGCAGGGTGACCCTTTGCCCTCCACCTAATGGCCCCTGACCCCAGCAAGCTACCCAGGGGTCCTCCTCTCTCCCTGGACTTGCAGTATAGGTCCCAGGGTGCCCCCTAGCCCTCCACCTAGGGTCCTCTGACACCAGCAAGCTACCTAGGGGTCCACCTCTCTCCCTGTACTTGCAGTAGATGCCCCAGTGTTACCCCTGGACCTCCATCTAGGGGCCTCTGACCCCAGCAAGGTACCCAGGGGTCCACCTCCCACCCTAGACTTGCAGTAAAGGCCTAGGGTGCCCCCTGGCCCTCCAGCCAGGGGCCTTTGACCCCAGCAAGCTACCCAGGGGTCCACCTCTCTCCCTAGACTTGCAGTAAAGGCCCAGGGTGCCCCCTGGCCCTCCACATAGGGGCCTCTGACCCCAGCAAGCTACCCAGGGGTCCACCTCTCACCCTGGACTTGCAGTAGAGGCCCCATGGTACCCCCGGGCCCTCCACCTAGGGGCCTCTGACCCCAGCAAGCTACCCAGGGGTCCACCTTTCTCCCTGGACTTGCAGTATAGGCCGCAGGTTGTCCCTGGCCCTCGACCTAAGGGCCTCTGACCCCAGCAAGCTACCTAGGGATCCACTTCTCTCCCTGGACTTGCATTAAAGGCCGCAGGGTGCCCCCTTTCCCTCCAACTAGGGGCCTCTGACCCCAGCAAGCTACCCAGGGGTCCACCTATCTCCACGGACTTGAAGCAGATACCTCATGGTGCCCCTTGGCCCTCCACCTATGGGCCCCTGACCCCAGCAAGCTACCCAGGGGTCCACCTCTCTCCCTGGACTTGCAGTATGGGCCCCAGGGTGCCCCCTGGCCCTCCAACTTATGGCCTGTTACCCCAGCAAGCTACCCAGGGGTCCACCTCTCTCCCTGGACTTGCAGTAGAGGCCCCAGGGTGCCCCCTGGCCCTCCACCTAGGGACATCTGAGCCCAACAAGCTACCCAGGGGTCCAACTCTCTCCCTGGACTTGCAGGAAAAACTCCAGGGTGCCCCTGGCCCTCCACCTAGGGCCTTCTGACCCCAGCAAGCTACCTAGGGGTCCACCTCTCTCCCTGGATTTGCAGTATAGGCCGCAAGGTGCCCCCTTGCCCTCCACCTAGGGGCCTTTGACCCCAGCAAGCTACCCTGGGGTCCACCTGTCTCCATGGACTTGCAGCAAATGCCGCACGGTGCCCTGTGGCCCTTCACCTATAGGCCTCTGACTCGAGCAAGCTACCCAGGGGTCCACCTATCTCCCTGGACTTGCAGTATGGGCCCCAGGGTGCCCCCTGGCCCTCCAACTTATGGCCACTTACCCCAGCAAGCTACCCAGGGGTCCACCTCTCTCCCTGGACTTGCAGTATAGGCCCCAGGGTGCACCCTTGCCCTTAACCTAGGGGCCTCTATCCCCATTAAGCTACCCAGGGGTCCAGCTCTCTCTCCTGACTTGCAGTATAGGCCCCAGATTGCCCCTTTGCCCTCCACCTAGGGGCATCTGACACCAGCAGGCTACCCAGGGGTCCACCTCTTTCCCTGGACTTGCAGTATAGGCCGCAGGGTGACCCTTTGCCCTCCACCTAATGGTCTCTGACCCCAGCAAGCTACCCAGGGGTCCTCCTCTCTCTCTGGACTTGCAGTATAGGCCCCAGGGTGCCCCCTAGCCCTCCACCTAGGGTTCTCTGACACCAGCAAGCTACCTAGGGGTCCACCTCTCTCCCTGAACTTGCAGTAGAGGCCCCAGGGTGCCCCCTGGACTTCCATCTAGGGGCCTCTGACCCCAGCAAGGTACCCAGGGGTCCACCTCTCTCCCTAGACTTGCAGTAAAGGCCTAGGGTGCCCTCTGGCCCTCCAGCCAGGGGCCTTAGACCCCAGCAAGCTATCCAGGGGTCCACGTCTCTCCCTACACTTGCAGTAAAGGCCCAAGGGTGCCCCCTGGCCCTCCACCTAGGGGCCTCCGACCCCAGCAAGCTACCCAGGGGTCCACGTGTCTCCATGGACTTGCAGTTTAGGCCCAAGAGAGCCCCCTGTCCCTCCACCTAGGGGCCTTTGACCCCAGCAAGCTTCCAAGAGTCCACCTCTCTCTCTGGATTTGCAGTAGAGGCCCCAGGGTGCCCCTTGGCCCTTCACCTAGGGGCCTCTGACCCCAGCAAGCTACCCAGGGGACCAGCTCTCTCCCTGGACTTGCAGTATAGGCCCCAGGGTGCCCCTTTGCACTCGACCTAGGGGCCTCTGACCCCAGCAAGCTACCCAGGGGTCCACCTCTCTCCTTGGACTTGCAGTATAGGCCCAAGAGTGCCCCGTGGCCCTCACCTAGGGGCCTCTGACCCCACCAAGCTACCCAGGGGTCCACCTCTTTCCCTGGACTTGCAGTAGAGGCCCAAGAGTGCCCCCTGGTCCTCCACCTAGGGGGCTTTGACCCCAGGAAGCTTCCCAGGGATCCACCTCTCTCCCTGGACTTGCAGTATAGGCCACAGTGTACCCCCTGGTCCTTCACCTAGGGGCTTCTGACCCCAGCAAGCTACCCAGGGGTACACCTCTCTCCCTGGACTTGCAATAGAGGCCCCAGGGTGCCCCGTGGCCCTCCACATAGGAGCCCCTGACCCCAGCAAGCTACCCAGGGGTCCACCTCTCTCCCTGGACTTGCAGTAGAGGCCCTAGGGTGCCCCCTAGGCCTCCACCTAGGGGCCTCTGACCCCAGCAAGCTACCCATGGGTCCACCTCTCTCACTAGACTTGCAGTATAGCCCCCAGGGTGCCCCCTGGCCCTCCACCTAGGGGCCTCTGACCCCAGCAAGCTACCCAGAGGCCCACCTCTCTCCCTGGACTTGCAGTATAAGACCCAGGGTGCCCCTTTGCCCTCCACCTAGGGGCCTCTGACCCCACCAAGCTACCCAGGGGTCCACCTCTCTCCCTGGACTTTCTGTATAGGCCCCAAGGTGCCCCCTTGCCTTCAACCTAGGGGCCTCTGACCCCAGCAAGCTAACCAGGGGTCCAGCTCTCTATGTGGACTTGCAGTATAGGCCTAGGGTGCCCCTTTGCCCTCCACCTATGGACCTCTGACCCCAGCAAGCTACCCAGGGGTCCACCTCTCTCCCTGGTCTTGCAGTAGAGGCCCCAGGATGCCCCCTGGCCCTCCACCTAGGGGCCTTTGACCCCAGCAAGCTTCCCAAGGGTCCACCTCTCTCCCTGGACTTGTAGTAGAGGCCCCAGGGTGCTCCCTGGCTCTCCACCTAGGGGCCTCTGACGCCAGCAAGCTACCCAGGGGTCCACGTCTCTCCCTGGTCTTGCAGTAGAGGCCCCAGGATGCCCCCTGGCCCTCCACCTAGGGGCCTCTGACCCCAGCAAGCTACCTAGGGGTCCACCTCTCTCCCTGGACTTGCAGTATAGGCCGCAGGGTGCCCCCTGGACCTCCACCTAGGGGCCTCTGACCCCAGCAAGCTACCCAGGGGTCCACCTCTCTCCCTGGACTTGCAGTAGAGGCCCTAGGGTGCCCCCTGGCCCTCCACCTAGGGGCCTCTGACAGCAAGAAGCTTTCCAGGGGTCCACCTTTCTCCCTGGACTTGCAGTAGAGGCCCCAGGTTGCCCCCTGGCCCTCCACCTAGGGGCCTCTGACCCCAGCAAGCTACCTAGGGGTCCACCTCTCTCCCTGGACTTGCAGTATAGGCCGCAGGGTGCCCCCTGGACCTCCACCTAGGGGCCTCTGACCACAGCAAGCTACCCAGGGGTCAACCTTTCTCCCTGGACTTGCAGTAGAGGCCTAAGGGTGCCCCCTGGCCCTCCACCTAGGGTTCTCTGACCCCAGCAAGCTACCCAGGGGTCCACCTCTCTCCCTGGACTTGCAGTAGAGGCCCAAGAGTGCCCCCTGGTCCTCCAGCTAGGGGACTTTGACCCCAGCAAGCTTCCCAGGGGTCCACCTCTCTCCCTGGACTTGCATTAGAGGCCACAGTGTACCCCCTGGTCCTTCACCTAGGGGCTTCTGACCCCAGCAAGCTACCCAAGGGTCCACCTCTCTCTCTGGACTTGCAATAGAGGCCCCAGGGTGCCCCGTGGCCCTCCACCTAGAGGCCTCTGACCCCAGCAAGCTACACAGGGGTCCACCTCTCTCACTGGACTTGCGGTAGAGGCCCCAGGGAGCCCCCTGGCCCTCCACCTAGGGGCCTCTGACCCCAGCAAGCTACCCAGGGGTCCACCTCTCTCCCTGGACTTGCAGTGTTGGCCCCAGGGTACCCCCTGGCCCTCCAACTTATGGCCTCTGACCCCAGCAAGCTACCCAGAGGTCCACCTCTCTCCCTGGACTTGCAGTAGAGGCCGCATGGTGCCCCCTGGCCCTCCACCTAGGGACCTCTGACCCCAGCAAGCTACCCAGTGGTCCACCTCTCTCCCTGGACTTGCAAGAAAAACCCCAGGGTGCCCTGGCCCTCCACCTAGGGCATTCTGACCTAAGCAAGCTACCCAGGGGTCCACCTCTCTCCCTGGACTTGCAGTAGAGGCCCCAGGGTGCTGCCTGGCCCTCCACCCAGGGGCCTCGGACCCCAGCAAGCTACCCAGGGGTCCACCTCTCCCCCTGCACTTGCAGTATAGCCTCCAGGGTGCCCCCTGGCCCTCCACTTAGGGGCCTCTGATCCCAGCAAGCTAGCCAGGGGTCCACCTCTCTCCCTGGACTTGCAAGAAACACACCAGGGTGCCCTGGCCCTCCACCTAGGGCCTTCTGACCTCAGCAAGCTACCTTGGGGTCTACCTCTCTCCCTGGACTTGCAGTAGAGGCCCCAGGGTGCCCACTGGACCTCCACCTAGGGGCCTCTGACACCAGCAAGCTACCCAGTGGTCCAGCTCTCTCTCTGGACTTGCAGTATAGGCCCCAGGGTGCCCCTTTGCCCTCCAACTAGGGGCATCTGACACCAGCAAGCTACCCAGGGGTCCACCTCTTTCCCTGGACTTGCAGTATAGGCCGCAGGGTGACCCTTTGCCCTCCACCTAATGGCCCCTGACCCCAGCAAGCTACCCAGGGGTCCTCCTCTCTCCCTGGACTTGCAGTATAGGTCCCAGGGTGCCCCCTAGCCCTCCACCTAGGGTCCTCTGACACCAGCAAGCTACCTAGGGGTCCACCTCTCTCCCTGTACTTGCAGTAGATGCCCCAGTGTTACCCCTGGACCTCCATCTAGGGGCCTCTGACCCCAGCAAGGTACCCAGGGGTCCACCTCCCACCCTAGACTTGCAGTAAAGGCCTAGGGTGCCCCCTGGCCCTCCAGCCAGGGGCCTTTGACCCCAGCAAGCTACCCAGGGGTCCACCTCTCTCCCTAGACTTGCAGTAAAGGCCCAGGGTGCCCCCTGGCCCTCCACATAGGGGCCTCTGACCCCAGCAAGCTACCCAGGGGTCCACCTCTCACCCTGGACTTGCAGTAGAGGCCCCATGGTACCCCCGGGCCCTCCACCTAGGGGCCTCTGACCCCAGCAAGCTACCCAGGGGTCCACCTTTCTCCCTGGACTTGCAGTATAGGCCGCAGGTTGTCCCTGGCCCTCGACCTAAGGGCCTCTGACCCCAGCAAGCTACCTAGGGATCCACTTCTCTCCCTGGACTTGCATTAAAGGCCGCAGGGTGCCCCCTTTCCCTCCAACTAGGGGCCTCTGACCCCAGCAAGCTACCCAGGGGTCCACCTATCTCCACGGACTTGAAGCAGATACCTCATGGTGCCCCTTGGCCCTCCACCTATGGGCCCCTGACCCCAGCAAGCTACCCAGGGGTCCACCTCTCTCCCTGGACTTGCAGTATGGGCCCCAGGGTGCCCCCTGGCCCTCCAACTTATGGCCTGTTACCCCAGCAAGCTACCCAGGGGTCCACCTCTCTCCCTGGACTTGCAGTAGAGGCCCCAGGGTGCCCCCTGGCCCTCCACCTAGGGACATCTGAGCCCAACAAGCTACCCAGGGGTCCAACTCTCTCCCTGGACTTGCAGGAAAAACTCCAGGGTGCCCCTGGCCCTCCACCTAGGGCCTTCTGACCCCAGCAAGCTACCTAGGGGTCCACCTCTCTCCCTGGATTTGCAGTATAGGCCGCAAGGTGCCCCCTTGCCCTCCACCTAGGGGCCTTTGACCCCAGCAAGCTACCCTGGGGTCCACCTGTCTCCATGGACTTGCAGCAAATGCCGCACGGTGCCCTGTGGCCCTTCACCTATAGGCCTCTGACTCGAGCAAGCTACCCAGGGGTCCACCTATCTCCCTGGACTTGCAGTATGGGCCCCAGGGTGCCCCCTGGCCCTCCAACTTATGGCCACTTACCCCAGCAAGCTACCCAGGGGTCCACCTCTCTCCCTGGACTTGCAGTATAGGCCCCAGGGTGCACCCTTGCCCTTAACCTAGGGGCCTCTATCCCCATTAAGCTACCCAGGGGTCCAGCTCTCTCTCCTGACTTGCAGTATAGGCCCCAGATTGCCCCTTTGCCCTCCACCTAGGGGCATCTGACACCAGCAGGCTACCCAGGGGTCCACCTCTTTCCCTGGACTTGCAGTATAGGCCGCAGGGTGACCCTTTGCCCTCCACCTAATGGTCTCTGACCCCAGCAAGCTACCCAGGGGTCCTCCTCTCTCTCTGGACTTGCAGTATAGGCCCCAGGGTGCCCCCTAGCCCTCCACCTAGGGTTCTCTGACACCAGCAAGCTACCTAGGGGTCCACCTCTCTCCCTGAACTTGCAGTAGAGGCCCCAGGGTGCCCCCTGGACTTCCATCTAGGGGCCTCTGACCCCAGCAAGGTACCCAGGGGTCCACCTCTCTCCCTAGACTTGCAGTAAAGGCCTAGGGTGCCCTCTGGCCCTCCAGCCAGGGGCCTTAGACCCCAGCAAGCTATCCAGGGGTCCACGTCTCTCCCTACACTTGCAGTAAAGGCCCAAGGGTGCCCCCTGGCCCTCCACCTAGGGGCCTCCGACCCCAGCAAGCTACCCAGGGGTCCACGTGTCTCCATGGACTTGCAGTTTAGGCCCAAGAGAGCCCCCTGTCCCTCCACCTAGGGGCCTTTGACCCCAGCAAGCTTCCAAGAGTCCACCTCTCTCTCTGGATTTGCAGTAGAGGCCCCAGGGTGCCCCTTGGCCCTTCACCTAGGGGCCTCTGACCCCAGCAAGCTACCCAGGGGACCAGCTCTCTCCCTGGACTTGCAGTATAGGCCCCAGGGTGCCCCTTTGCACTCGACCTAGGGGCCTCTGACCCCAGCAAGCTACCCAGGGGTCCACCTCTCTCCTTGGACTTGCAGTATAGGCCCAAGAGTGCCCCATGGCCCTCACCTAGGGGCCTCTGACCCCACCAAGCTACCCAGGGGTCCACCTCTTTCCCTGGACTTGCAGTAGAGGCCCAAGAGTGCCCCCTGGTCCTCCACCTAGGGGGCTTTGACCCCAGGAAGCTTCCCAGGGATCCACCTCTCTCCCTGGACTTGCAGTATAGGCCACAGTGTACCCCCTGGTCCTTCACCTAGGGGCTTCTGACCCCAGCAAGCTACCCAGGGGTACACCTCTCTCCCTGGACTTGCAATAGAGGCCCCAGGGTGCCCCGTGGCCCTCCACATAGGAGCCCCTGACCCCAGCAAGCTACCCAGGGGTCCACCTCTCTCCCTGGACTTGCAGTAGAGGCCCTAGGGTGCCCCCTAGGCCTCCACCTAGGGGCCTCTGACCCCAGCAAGCTACCCATGGGTCCACCTCTCTCACTAGACTTGCAGTATAGCCCCCAGGGTGCCCCCTGGCCCTCCACCTAGGGGCCTCTGACCCCAGCAAGCTACCCAGAGGCCCACCTCTCTCCCTGGACTTGCAGTATAAGACCCAGGGTGCCCCTTTGCCCTCCACCTAGGGGCCTCTGACCCCACCAAGCTACCCAGGGGTCCACCTCTCTCCCTGGACTTTCTGTATAGGCCCCAAGGTGCCCCCTTGCCTTCAACCTAGGGGCCTCTGACCCCAGCAAGCTAACCAGGGGTCCAGCTCTCTATGTGGACTTGCAGTATAGGCCTAGGGTGCCCCTTTGCCCTCCACCTATGGACCTCTGACCCCAGCAAGCTACCCAGGGGTCCACCTCTCTCCCTGGTCTTGCAGTAGAGGCCCCAGGATGCCCCCTGGCCCTCCACCTAGGGGCCTTTGACCCCAGCAAGCTTCCCAAGGGTCCACCTCTCTCCCTGGACTTGTAGTAGAGGCCCCAGGGTGCTCCCTGGCTCTCCACCTAGGGGCCTCTGACGCCAGCAAGCTACCCAGGGGTCCACGTCTCTCCCTGGTCTTGCAGTAGAGGCCCCAGGATGCCCCCTGGCCCTCCACCTAGGGGCCTCTGACCCCAGCAAGCTACCTAGGGGTCCACCTCTCTCCCTGGACTTGCAGTATAGGCCGCAGGGTGCCCCCTGGACCTCCACCTAGGGGCCTCTGACCCCAGCAAGCTACCCAGGGGTCCACCTCTCTCCCTGGACTTGCAGTAGAGGCCTAAGGGTGCCCCCTGGCCCTCCACCTAGGGGTCTCTGACCCCAGCAAGCTACCCAGGGGTCCACCTCTCTCCTTGGACTTGCAGTATAGGCCCAAGAGTGCCCCCTGGCCCTCCACCTAGGGGCCTTTGACCCCACCAAGCTACCCAGGGGTCCACCTCTCTCCCTGGACATTCTGTATAGGCCCCAAGGTGCCCGCTTGGCTTCAACCTAGGGGCCTCTGACCCCAGCAAGCTAACCAGGGGTCCAGCTCTCTCTGTGGACTTGCAGTATAGGCCTAGGGTGCCCCTTGGCCCTCCACCTAGGGACCTCTGACCCCTGCAAGCTACCCAGGGGTCCACCTCTCTCCCTGGACTTGCAGTAGAGGCCCAAGAGTGCCCCCTGGTCCTCCACCTAGGGGCCTTTGACCTCAGCAAACTTCCCAGGGGTCCACCTCTCTCCCTGGACTTGTATTAGAGGCCACAGTGTACCCCCTGGTTCTTCACCTAGGGGCTTCTGACCCCAGCAAGCTACCCAGGGGTCCACCTCTCTCCCTGAACTTTCAATAGAGGCCCCAGGGTGCCCCTTGGCCCTCCACCTAGAGGCCTCTGACCCCAGCAAGCTACCCTGGGGTCCACCTCTCTCTCTGGTATTGCAGTAGAGGCCCTAGGGTGCCCCTTAGCCCTCCACCTAGGGGACTCTGACAGCAAGAAGCTCTCCAGGGGTCCACCTCTCTCACTGGACTTGCAGTAGAGGCCCCAGGATGCCCCCTGGCCCTCCACCTAGGGGCCTATGACCCCATTAAGCTACCCAGGGGTCCACCTCTCTCCCTGGACTTTCAGTATAGGCCCCAAGGTGCCCCCTTGCCTTCAACCTAGGGGCCTCTGACCCCAGCAAGCTACCCAGGGGTCCAGCTCTTTCTGTGGACTTGCAGTATAGGCCTAGGGTGCCCCTTTGCCCTCCACCTAGAGACCTCTGACCCCAGCAAGCTACCCAGGGGTCCACCTCTCTCCCTAGACTTGCAGTAGAGGCCCCAGGGTGCTCCCTGGCCCTCCACCTAGGGGCCTCTGACCCCAGCAAGCTACCCAGGGGTCCACCTCTCTCCTTAGTCTTGCAGTATAGGCCCAAGAGTGCCCCCTGGCCCTCCACCTAGGGGCCTCTGACCCCACCAAGCTACCCAGGGGTCCACCTCTCTCCCTGGACTTGCAGTATAGGCCCAAGAGTGCCCCCAGATCCTCCACTTAGGGGCCTTTGACCCAAGCAAGCTTCCCAGGGGTCCACCTCTCTCCCTGGACTTGCATTAGAGGCCACAGTGTACCCCCTGGTCCTTCATCTAGGGGCTTCTGACCCCAGCAAGCTACCCAGGGGTCCACCTCTCTCACTGGTTTTGCAATAGAGGCCCCAGGGTGCCCCGTGGCCCTCCACCTAGAGGCCTCTGACCCCAGCAAGCTACACTGGGGTCCACCTCTCTCCCTGGACTTGCAATAGAGGCCCTAGGGTGCCCCCTGGCCCTCCACCTAGGGGCCTCTGACAGCTAGAAGTTCTCCAGGGGTCCACCTCTCTCCCTGGACTTGCAGTAGAGGCCCCAGGGTGCCACCTGGCCCTCCACCTAGGGGCCTCTTACAGCAGGAAGCTGCCCAGGGGTCCATCTCTCTCCCTGGACTTGCAGTAGAGGCCCCAGGGTGCCCCCTGGCCCTCCACCTAGGAGCCTCTGACCCCAGCAAGCTACCCTGGGGTCCACCTCTCTCTCTGGACTTGCAATAGAGGCCCTAGGGTGCCCCCTAGCCCTCCACCTAGGGGCCTCTGACAGCAAGAAGCTCTCCAGGGGTCCACCTCTCTCCCTGGACTTGCAGTATAGGCCGCAGGGTGCCCCCTGGACCTCCACCTAGGGGCCTCTGACCCCAGCAAGCTACTCAGGGGTCCACCTCTCTCCCTGGACTTGAAGTAGAGACCTCAGGGTGCCACCTGGCCCTCCACCTAGGGTTCTCTGACCCCAGCAAGCTACCCAGAGGTCCACCTCTCTACCTGGACTTGCAGTAGAGGCCCCAGGGTGCTCCCTGGCCCTCCACCTAGGGGCCTCTGACCCCAGCAAGCTACCCAGGGGTCCACCTCTCTCCTTGGACTTGCAGTATAGGCCCAAGAGTGCCCCCTGGCCCTCCACCTAGGGGCCTCTGACCCCACCAAGCTACCCAGGGGTCAACCTCTCTCCCTGGACTTGCAGTATAGGCCCAAGAGTGCCCCCTGGTCCTCCACCTAGGGGCCTTTGACCCCAGCAACCTTCCCAGGGGTCCACCTCTCTCCCTTTACTTGCATTAGAGGCCACAGTGTAACCCTGGTCCTTCACCTAGGGGCTTCTGACCCCAGCAAGCTATCCAGGGAACCACCTCTCTCCTTGGACTTGAAATAGAGGCCCCAAGGTGCCCCGTGGCCCTCCACTTAAGGCCCTCTGACCCCAGCAAGCTACCCAGGGATCCACCTCTCTCCCTGGACTTGCAGTATAGGCCCCAGTGTGCCTTTGGCCCTCCACCTAGGGGCCCCTGACCCCTGCAAGCTACCCAGGTGTCCACCTCTCTCCCTGAACTTGCAGTATAATCCCAAGAGTGCCCCTTGGTCCTCCACCTATGGGCCTCTGACCCCAGCAAGCTACCCTGATGTCCACCTCTCTCCCTGGACTTGCAATAGAGGCACAAGGGTGCCCCCTGGCCCTCCACCTAGGGGCCTCTGACAGCAAGAAGTTCTCCAGGGCTCCACCTCTCTCCCTGGACTTGCAGTAAAGGCCCCAGGGTGCCCCCTGGCCCTCCACCTAGGGGCCTCTTACAGCAGGAAGCTGCCCAGGGGTCCATCTCTCTCCCTGGACTTGCAGTAGAGGCCCCAGGGTGCCCCCTTGCCCTCCACCTAGGGGCCTCTGACCCCAGCAAGCTACCCAAGGGGTCCACCTCTCTCCTTGGAATTGCAGTATAGGCCCAAGAGTGCCCCCTGGCCCTCCACCTAGGCTCCTCTGACCCAACTAAGCTACCCAGGGGTCCACCTCTCTCCCTGGACTTGCAGTATAGGCCCAAGAGTGCCCCTTGGTCCTCGATCTAGGGGCCTTTTCACCCCAGTAAGCTTCCCAGGGGTCCACCTCTCTCCCTGGACTTGCATTAGAGGCCAGAGTGTACCCCATGGTCCTTTACCTAGGGGCTTCTGACCCCAGCAAGCTACCCAGGGGTCCACTTCTCTCCCTGGACTCGCAAAAGAGGCCCCAGGGTGCCCCGTGGCCCTCCACCTAGAGGCCTCTGACCCCAGCAAGCTACCCTGGGGTCCACCTCTCTCCCTGGACTTGCAGTAGAGGCCCTAGGGTGCCCCCTGGCCCTCCACCTAGGGGCCTCTGACAGCAAGAAGCTTTCCAGGGGTCCACCTTTCTCCCTGGACTTGCAGTAGAGGCCCCAGGTTGCCCCCTGGCCCTCCACCTAGGGGCCTCTGACCCCAGCAAGCTACCTAGGGGTCCACCTCTCTCCCTGGACTTGCAGTATAGGCCGCAGGGTGCCCCCTGGACCTCCACCTAGGGGCCTCTGACCACAGCAAGCTACCCAGGGGTCAACCTTTCTCCCTGGACTTGCAGTAGAGGCCTAAGGGTGCCCCCTGGCCCTCCACCTAGGGTTCTCTGACCCCAGCAAGCTACCCAGGGGTCCACCTCTCTCCCTGGACTTGCAGTAGAGGCCCAAGAGTGCCCCCTGGTCCTCCAGCTAGGGGACTTTGACCCCAGCAAGCTTCCCAGGGGTCCACCTCTCTCCCTGGACTTGCATTAGAGGCCACAGTGTACCCCCTGGTCCTTCACCTAGGGGCTTCTGACCCCAGCAAGCTACCCAAGGGTCCACCTCTCTCTCTGGACTTGCAATAGAGGCCCCAGGGTGCCCCGTGGCCCTCCACCTAGAGGCCTCTGACCCCAGCAAGCTACACAGGGGTCCACCTCTCTCACTGGACTTGCGGTAGAGGCCCCAGGGAGCCCCCTGGCCCTCCACCTAGGGGCCTCTGACCCCAGCAAGCTACCCAGGGGTCCACCTCTCTCCCTGGACTTGCAGTGTTGGCCCCAGGGTACCCCCTGGCCCTCCAACTTATGGCCTCTGACCCCAGCAAGCTACCCAGAGGTCCACCTCTCTCCCTGGACTTGCAGTAGAGGCCGCATGGTGCCCCCTGGCCCTCCACCTAGGGACCTCTGACCCCAGCAAGCTACCCAGTGGTCCACCTCTCTCCCTGGACTTGCAAGAAAAACCCCAGGGTGCCCTGGCCCTCCACCTAGGGCATTCTGACCTAAGCAAGCTACCCAGGGGTCCACCTCTCTCCCTGGACTTGCAGTAGAGGCCCCAGGGTGCTGCCTGGCCCTCCACCCAGGGGCCTCGGACCCCAGCAAGCTACCCAGGGGTCCACCTCTCCCCCTGCACTTGCAGTATAGCCTCCAGGGTGCCCCCTGGCCCTCCACTTAGGGGCCTCTGATCCCAGCAAGCTAGCCAGGGGTCCACCTCTCTCCCTGGACTTGCAAGAAACACACCAGGGTGCCCTGGCCCTCCACCTAGGGCCTTCTGACCTCAGCAAGCTACCTTGGGGTCTACCTCTCTCCCTGGACTTGCAGTAGAGGCCCCAGGGTGCCCACTGGACCTCCACCTAGGGGCCTCTGACACCAGCAAGCTACCCAGTGGTCCAGCTCTCTCTCTGGACTTGCAGTATAGGCCCCAGGGTGCCCCTTTGCCCTCCAACTAGGGGCATCTGACACCAGCAAGCTACCCAGGGGTCCACCTCTTTCCCTGGACTTGCAGTATAGGCCGCAGGGTGACCCTTTGCCCTCCACCTAATGGCCCCTGACCCCAGCAAGCTACCCAGGGGTCCTCCTCTCTCCCTGGACTTGCAGTATAGGTCCCAGGGTGCCCCCTAGCCCTCCACCTAGGGTCCTCTGACACCAGCAAGCTACCTAGGGGTCCACCTCTCTCCCTGTACTTGCAGTAGATGCCCCAGTGTTACCCCTGGACCTCCATCTAGGGGCCTCTGACCCCAGCAAGGTACCCAGGGGTCCACCTCCCACCCTAGACTTGCAGTAAAGGCCTAGGGTGCCCCCTGGCCCTCCAGCCAGGGGCCTTTGACCCCAGCAAGCTACCCAGGGGTCCACCTCTCTCCCTAGACTTGCAGTAAAGGCCCAGGGTGCCCCCTGGCCCTCCACATAGGGGCCTCTGACCCCAGCAAGCTACCCAGGGGTCCACCTCTCACCCTGGACTTGCAGTAGAGGCCCCATGGTACCCCCGGGCCCTCCACCTAGGGGCCTCTGACCCCAGCAAGCTACCCAGGGGTCCACCTTTCTCCCTGGACTTGCAGTATAGGCCGCAGGTTGTCCCTGGCCCTCGACCTAAGGGCCTCTGACCCCAGCAAGCTACCTAGGGATCCACTTCTCTCCCTGGACTTGCATTAAAGGCCGCAGGGTGCCCCCTTTCCCTCCAACTAGGGGCCTCTGACCCCAGCAAGCTACCCAGGGGTCCACCTATCTCCACGGACTTGAAGCAGATACCTCATGGTGCCCCTTGGCCCTCCACCTATGGGCCCCTGACCCCAGCAAGCTACCCAGGGGTCCACCTCTCTCCCTGGACTTGCAGTATGGGCCCCAGGGTGCCCCCTGGCCCTCCAACTTATGGCCTGTTACCCCAGCAAGCTACCCAGGGGTCCACCTCTCTCCCTGGACTTGCAGTAGAGGCCCCAGGGTGCCCCCTGGCCCTCCACCTAGGGACATCTGAGCCCAACAAGCTACCCAGGGGTCCAACTCTCTCCCTGGACTTGCAGGAAAAACTCCAGGGTGCCCCTGGCCCTCCACCTAGGGCCTTCTGACCCCAGCAAGCTACCTAGGGGTCCACCTCTCTCCCTGGATTTGCAGTATAGGCCGCAAGGTGCCCCCTTGCCCTCCACCTAGGGGCCTTTGACCCCAGCAAGCTACCCTGGGGTCCACCTGTCTCCATGGACTTGCAGCAAATGCCGCACGGTGCCCTGTGGCCCTTCACCTATAGGCCTCTGACTCGAGCAAGCTACCCAGGGGTCCACCTATCTCCCTGGACTTGCAGTATGGGCCCCAGGGTGCCCCCTGGCCCTCCAACTTATGGCCACTTACCCCAGCAAGCTACCCAGGGGTCCACCTCTCTCCCTGGACTTGCAGTATAGGCCCCAGGGTGCACCCTTGCCCTTAACCTAGGGGCCTCTATCCCCATTAAGCTACCCAGGGGTCCAGCTCTCTCTCCTGACTTGCAGTATAGGCCCCAGATTGCCCCTTTGCCCTCCACCTAGGGGCATCTGACACCAGCAAGCTACCCAGGGGTCCACCTCTTTCCCTGGACTTGCAGTATAGGCCGCAGGGTGACCCTTTGCCCTCCACCTAATGGTCTCTGACCCCAGCAAGCTACCCAGGGGTCCTCCTCTCTCTCTGGACTTGCAGTATAGGCCCCAGGGTGCCCCCTAGCCCTCCACCTAGGGTTCTCTGACACCAGCAAGCTACCTAGGGGTCCACCTCTCTCCCTGAACTTGCAGTAGAGGCCCCAGGGTGCCCCCTGGACTTCCATCTAGGGGCCTCTGACCCCAGCAAGGTACCCAGGGGTCCACCTCTCTCCCTAGACTTGCAGTAAAGGCCTAGGGTGCCCTCTGGCCCTCCAGCCAGGGGCCTTAGACCCCAGCAAGCTATCCAGGGGTCCACGTCTCTCCCTACACTTGCAGTAAAGGCCCAAGGGTGCCCCCTGGCCCTCCACCTAGGGGCCTCCGACCCCAGCAAGCTACCTAGGGGTCCACCTTTCTCTCTGGACTTGCAGTATATGCCGCAGGTTGTCCCTGGCCCTCCACATAGGGGCCTCTGACCCCAGCAAGCTACCCAGGGGTCCACCTCTCCCCCTGCACTTGCAGTATAGCCTCCAGGGTGCCCCCTGGCCCTCCACTTAGGGGCCTCTGATCCCAGCAAGCTAGCCAGGGGTCCACCTCTCTCCTTGGACTTGCAGGAAAAACTCCAGGGTGCCCCTGGCCCTCCACCTAGGGCCTTCTGACCCCAGCAAACTACCTAGGGGTCCACCTCTCTCCCTGGACTTGCAGTATAGGCCGCAGGGTGCCCCCTTGCCCTCCACCTAGGGGCCTCTGACCCCAGCAAGCTACCCTGGGGTCCACCTGTCTCCATGGACTTGCAGCAGATGCCTCACGGTGCCCCGTGGCCCTTCACCTATGGGCCTCTAACCCGAGCAAGCTACCCAGGGGTCCACCTATCTCCCTGGACTTGCAGTATGGGCCCCAGGGTGTCCCCTGGCCCTCCAACTTATGGCCTATTACCCCAGCAAGCTACCCAGGGGTCCACCTCTTTCCCTGGACTTGCAGTAGAGGCCCCAGGGTGCCCCTGGCCCTCCACTTAGGGACCGTTGACCCTAGCAAGATACCCAGGGGTCCACCTCTCTACCTGGACTTGCAGTATAGGCCCCAGGGTGCCCCCTTGCCCTCAACTTAGGGGCCTCTTACCCCAGCAAGCTACCCTTGGGTCCACCTGTCTCCTTGGACTTGCAGTAGAGGCCCTAGGGTGCCCCCTGGCCCTCCACCTAGGGGCCTCTGACAGCAGGAAGCTGCCCAGGGGTCCACCTCTCTCCCTGGACTTGCAGTAAAGGCTACAGTGTGCCCCGTGGCCCTCCACCTAGGGGCCTCTTACTCCAGCAAGCTACCCTTGGGTCCATCTCTGTCCCTGGACTTGCAGTATAGGCTACAGTTTGCCCCTTGGCCCTCCACCTAGGGGCCTCTTACCCCAGCAAGCTACCCTTGGGTCCACTTGTCTCCCTGGATTTGCAGTAGAGGCCTCAGGGTGCCCTCTGGCCCTCCACCTATCAGCCTCTGACCCCATCAAGCTATCCAGGGGTCCACCTCTCTCCCTGGATTTGCAGTATAGCCCCCAGGGTGCCCCCTGGCCCTCCACCTAGGGGCCTCTGACCTCAGCAAGCTACCCAGGGGTCCACCTCTCTCCCTGGACTTGCAGTAGAGGCCCCAGGGTGTCCATGGCCCTCCACCTAGGGCCCTCTGACCCCAGCAAGCTACCCAGGGGTCCACCTCTCTCCCTGGACTTGCAGTAGAGGCCCCAGGGTGCCCCCTGGCCCTCCACTTAGGGGCCTCTGACCTCAGCAAGCTACCCAGGATTCCACCTCTCACCCTGGACTTGCAGTAGAGGCCCCAGGGTGCCCCCTGGCCCTCCACCTAGGGGCCTCTGACCCCAGCAAGCTACCTAGGGGTCCACCTCTCTCCCTGGACTTGCAGTATAGGCCCCAGGGTGCCCCTTTGCCCTCCACCTAGGGGCCTCTGACCCCAGCAAGCTACCCAGGGGTCCACCTCTCTCCCTGGACTTGCAGTATAGGCCCCAGTGTGCACCTTGGCCCTCAACCTAGGGGCCTCTTACCCCAGCAAGCTACCCTTAGGTACACCTGTCTCCCTGGACTTGCAGTAGAGGCCTCAGGGTGCCCGCTGGCCCTCCACCTATGGGCCTCTGACAGCAGCAAGCTACCCAGGGGTCCAGCTCTCTCTCTGGACTTCCAGTATAGGCCCCAGGGTACCCCTTGGCCCTCCACCTAGGGGCCTCTGACCCCAGCAAGCTACCCTGGGGTCCACCTGTCTCCGTCGACTTGCAGCAGATGCCTCACGGTGCCCCGTGGCCCTTCACCTATGGGTCTTTAACCCCAGCAAGCTACCCAGGGGTTCACCTATCTCCCTGGACTTGCAGTATGGGCCCCAGGGTGTCCCCTGGCCCTCTAACGTATGGCCTCTGACACCAGCAAGCTACCCAGGGGTCCACCTCTCTCCCTGGACTTGCAGCAGAGGCCCCAGGGTGCCCACTGGCCCTCCACCTAGGGACCTCTGACCCCAGCAAGCTACCCAGGGGTCCACCTCTCTGCCTGGACTTGCAGGAATAACCCCAGGGTGCCCCTGGCCCTCCACCTAGGGCCTTCTGACCTTAGCTAGCTACCCAGGGGTCCACCTCTCTCCCTGGACTTGCAGTAGAGGCCCCAGGGTGCCCCTGGACCACCACCTAGGGGCCTCTGACCCCAGCAAGCTACCCAGGGGTCCACACATCTCCCTGGACTTGCAGTAGAGGCCCCAGGGTGCTCCCTGGCCCTCCACCCAGGGGCCTCTGACCCCAGCAAGCTACTCAGGGGTCCACATCTCTCCCTGGACTTGCAGTAGAGTTCCTAGGGTGCCCCCTGGCCCGCCACCTAGGGACCTCTAACCACAGCAAGTTACCCAAGGGTCCAACTCTCTCCTTGGACTTGCAGTAGAGGCCACAGTGTACCCCCTGGTCCTTCACCTAGGGGCTTCTGACCCCAGCAAGCTACCCAGGGGTCCACCTCTCTCCCTGACCTTGCAATAGAGGCCCCAGGGTGCCCCCTGGCCCTCCACCTGAGGGCCTTTGACCCCAGCAAGCTTCCCAGGGTTCCACCTCTCTCCCTGGACTTGCAGTAGAGGCCACAGTGTACCCCCTGGTCCTTCACCTAGGGGCTTCTGACCCCAGCAAGCTACCCAGGGGTCCACCTTTCTCCCTGGAATTGCAATAGAGGCCCCAGGCTGCCCCCTGGCCCTCCACCTAGGGGCGTCTGACCCCAGCAAGCTACCAAGGGGTCCACCTCTCTCCTTGGCCTTGCAGTATAGGCCCAAGAATGCCCCCTGGCCCTCCACCTAGGGGCCTCTGTCCCCAGCAAACTACCCAGGGGTCCACCTCTCTCCCTGGACTTGCAGTAGAGGCCCCAGGGTGCCCCCTGGCCCTCCACCTAGAGGCCTCTGTCCCCAGCAAGCTTCCCAGGGGTCCACCTCTCTCCCTGGACTTGCAGTATAGGCTACAGTGTGCCCCTTGGCCCTTCACCTAGGGGCCTCTTACCCCAGCAAGCTACCCTTGGGTCCATCTCTCTCCCTGGACTTGCAGTATAGGCTACAGTGTGCCCCTTGGCCCTCCACCTAGGGGCCTCTTACCCCAGCAAGCTACCCTTGGGTCCACTTGTCTCCCTGGACTTGCAGTAGAGGCCTCAGGGTGCCCCCTGGCCCTCCACCTATCGGCCTCTGACCCCATCAAGCTATCCAGGGGTCCACCTCTCTCCCTGGACTTGCAATATAGCCCCCAGGGTCCCCCCTGGCCCTCCACCTAGGGGCCTTCGACCCCAGCATGTTACCCAGGTGTCCACCTCTATCCCTGGATTTGCAGTAAAGGCCCCAGGGTGTCCACTGCCCTCCACTTAGGGGCCTCTGACCCCAGCAAGCTACCCAGGGGTCCACCTCTCACCCTGGACTTGCAGTAGAGACCCCAGGGTGCCCCTTTGCCCTCCACCTAGGGGCCTCTGACCCCAGCAAGCTACCCAGAGGTCCACCTCTCTCCCTGGACTTGCAGTATAGGCCCCAGTGTGCCCCTTGGCCCTCCATCTAGGGGCCTCTTACCCCAGCAAGCTATCCTTGGGTCCACCTCTCTCCCTGGACTTGCAGTAGAGGCCGCGGGGTGCCCCCTGGCCCTCCACCTAGGGACCTCTGAGCCCAGCAAGCTACCCAGGGGTCCACCTCTCCCTGGACTTGCAGGAAAAACCCCAGGGTGCCCCTGGCCCTCCACCTAGGGGCCTCTTACCCCAGCAAGCTACCCTTGGGTCCACTTGTCTCCCTGGACTTGCAGTAGAGGCCCCAGGGTGTTCCCTGGCCCTCCACCCAGGGACCTCTGACCCCACCAAGCTACCCAGGGGTTAGCCTCTCTCCCTGGACTTGCAGTAGAGGCCCTAGGGTGCCCCCTGGCCCTCCACCTAGGGACCGTTGACCCCAGCAAGATACGCAGGGGTCCACCTCTCTCCCTGGACTTGCAGTTTAGGCCCCAGGGTGCCCCCTTGCCCTCAACTTAGGGGCCTCTGACCCCAGCAAGCTACCCAGGGGTCCAGCTCTCTCCCTGGACTTGCAGTAGAGGCCACAGTGTGCCCCTTGGCCCTCCACCTAGGGGCCTCTTACCCCAGCAAGCTACCCTTGGGTCCACCTGTCTCCTTGGACTTGCAGTTAAGGCCTCAGGGTGCCCCCTGGCCCTCCACCTATGGGCCTCTGACCCCAGCAAGCTACCCAGGGCTCCACCTCTCTCCCTGGACTTGCAGTAGAGACCCCAGGGTGCCCCCTGGCCCTCCACCTATGGGTCTCTGACCGCAGCAAGCTACCCAGGGGTCCACCTCTCTCCCTGGACTTGCAGTATAGCCTCCAGGGTGCCCCCTGGCCCTTCACTTACGGGCCTCTGACCCCAGCAAGCTACCCAGGTGTCCACCTCTCTCCCTGGACTTGCAGTTGAGTTCCTATGGTGCCCCCTGGCCCTCCACCTAGGGGCCTCTGACAGCAGGAAGCTGCCCAGGACTCCACCTCTCTCCCTGGACTTGCGGTAGAGGCCCCAGGGTGCCCCCTGGCCCTCCACCTAGGGGCCTCTGACCCCAGCAAGCTACCCAGGGCTCCACCTCTCTCCTTGGACTTGCAGTATAGGCCCAAGAGTGCCCCCTGGCCCTCCACCTAGGGGCCTCTGTCCCCAGCAAGCTACCCAGGGGTCCACCTCTCTATCTGGACTTGAATTAGAGGCCCCAGGGTTCCCCCTGGCCCTCCACCTTATGGCCTCTGACCCCAGCAAGCTACCCAGGGGTCCACCTCTCTTTCTGGACTTGCAGTAGAGGCCCTAGGGTGCCCCCTGGCCCTCCACCTAGGGGCCTCTGACAGCAGGAAGCTGCCCAGCGGTCCATCTCTCTCCCTGGACTTGCAGTAGAGGCCCCAGGGTGCCCCCTGGCCCTCCTCCTAGGGGCCTCTGATCCCAGCAAGCTACCCAGGGGTCCACCACTCTCCCTGGACTTGCAGTAGAGGCCACAGTGTGCCCCTGGTCCTTCACCTAGGGGCTTCTGACCCCAGCAAGCTACCCAGGGGTCCACCTCTCTCCCTGACCTTGCAATAGAGGCCCCAGGGTGCCCCGTGGCCCTCCACCTAGGGGCCTCTGACCCCAGCAAGCTACCCAGGGCTCCACCTCTCTCCTTGGACTTGCAGTATAGGCCCAAGAGTGCCCCCTGGCCCTCCACCTAGGGACCTCTGTTCCCAGCAAGCTACCCAGGGGTCCACCTCTCTATCTGGACTTGAAGTAGAGGCCCCAGGGTTTCCCCTGGCCCTCCACCTTATGGCCTCTGACCCCAGCAAGCCTCCCAGGGGTCCACCTCTCTTCCTGGACTTGCAGTAGAGGCCCTAGGGTGCCCCCTGGCCCTCCACCTAGGGGCCTCTGACAGCAGGAAGCTGCCCAGCGGTCCATCTCTCTCCCTGGACTTGCAGTAGAGGCCCCAGGGTGCCCCCTGGCCCTCCTCCTAGGGGCCTCAGACCCCAGCAAGCTACCCAGGGGTCCACCACTCTCCCTGGACTTGCAGTAGAGGCCGAAGGGTGCTCCCTGGCCCTCCACCTAGGGGCCTCTGACCCCAGCAAGCTACCCAGGGGTCCACCTCTCTCCCTGGACTTGCAGTAGAGGCCCTAGGGTGCCCCCTGGCCCTTCACCTAGGGGCCTCTGACCCCGCGGATGCCGGCGAGCCGAAGGGGTGCTAGGGCACCCTCCGCGAGTTTGGTGAAGACCCGCGGAGACAGAGAGAGCCCGAAGGGAGGACCTTGTACTGCAATGCTCGACCTTCAAACGCAAACCGCAGAAACTGACGGTGGCGTGGAAGAATGGAGACATGAAAATACGCGTCCTTCAGGTCTATGGCTGCAAACCAATCCTGAGGGCGGAAGCATCGGAGGATGCGCTTCTGCGTAAGCATTCTGAACGACAGCTTGTGAAGGCAGCGGTTCAAAACGCGCAGATCCATCTTGGCTGGAGGTACCGGCTCGATTGCACCCTTCGCCAGGAGGGCAGCAATCTCCTCTCGCAAGACAGGGGCGGACAGGGGATTGACCCTGTTGAAATACCTGCCCTTGAACTTGGGATGCCGTTTTAAGAACTGAAGTTCGTAGCCGAGTCTGATCGTGCGTATGAGCCACCGCGAGGGGCTGGCCCGCGCTAACCAGGCAGGCAGAGCCCTCGCTAATGAGGTCATCGCAGCAATCGCTGACATACCTGCGGAGGGGCAGCGTGGAGCGGGTGTGCTGATCCGGGAGCGCGAGGGTCCCACAGAAGAGCTGGAGGAGAGCGATTCGCTCTGGCTCTGCACTCTGACTCCGGAAAAAGGGAGACCATCCCCCCGCCACCCGTGAGCCGCTGGCGGAGCATGTAGACCCTGCGAGCTGAGAGGTGGCGCGTCCCAGACTAGCAGGGCTTGCAGTGCTCGTGAGCCACTGGCGGAGCGCACTGAACCTGCGAGCTAGAGAGCACAGTGTCTCAGACTGGCTGATTTCGGGCTGTAACATCCGGGGAAGTGAAAAAGTGCCCTTTCATTTCATGGCAGTAAAAGGTGCCGTTGGAAATGGCGCCCCGCCCTCCAGCGGGGAAGAGCAAGTTCCCTCTTCTCCAGATGACCTGTCCCAGGGACGCTTCGCGGTCCGTTGCCGGACTTAGCGACGTTCTGGGCAGGGGGAGCTGCCTGCTTCCGAGGTGCTCGAGGCGCTTGCTTCGCCAGAGGCGTGTGTGGGGGCGGTGCAGCTCTCGTAGGTGGGCGCCTTCGGCGAGGAGCAGTTATGGATGGCACGGCGGGCGGAGCGGGCTTACGGATCCGCTGATAAGGCATCACCCATCAGACTGCTCTCTCACTGCCTCGAATTCCTGGGTGAATTCGCAGACAGTGTCGCCGACCAGCTTGGGATATGGGCGAGTCAAGAAAGCGGACTTTGTCGACTTCGCGCATACCAGCCAAGTTTTAGTCAGGGGTGGCGCTCCTGGATCACTAGTGTGGACATCGTCCTCCCCAAAGCACACGCAGCGGACTCAGTAGTCCGAAGAGCTAAGTTGGCGGCGGTGCAGAGCTCGTAAGAGCAGGGGGCGACTGGGGTGGCTCGCTCTCTTACGAAAGCTAGCCGCGATCTCAACTGCACGACGGTCATGGCATCGCAGTGACGACATGAACCGCCCCCGAGCACCACATTAACATGCTGGACCCCCAAACATGTAATGCAGTGATCGTGTCCATCATCCGGAGCCAGGAAACCACCGCAACCAGAAACGCACAGTCGGAGCGCCATCCTGAAAAGGACGTGCTGCACGACTTCGTTGCTCTTTTAGGATGCTTTGCAACAATACGCACCGCTCTGGAGGACCGGACCCAAAGGGACGCCAGGCAAGGGAGAAACCCAGCTCGACCGTCTGCCACTGCGTGGACTCTCTCTGGACCGGGAGACACTCGTTCGCTCGATGTGGCTGTAGCTCAGCAAGAGGAACCCTCATGAAGCTCGATCAGAAAAGTCTCTGAAGTGAAAAGGATAGCATCTGCTGGTGCCAGGTGTGCTTATATGCTCAGTTAATTGACGATGCAGCAGGAGGCTTACGCTGCCAATTCATTGCTTTCATTGGCCCGTTCAATACTCTTTCAGACGAGTAGCTTCTGAACCGAATCTCCCATACGTGGATTTAGAACATCAAATCCACTTATAGTGCTGAAGTTCCCCCCGAAGGGGAACTCCAGTTATCTATAAGTTAGCAAGCTCAAACTTGTAATGTATATTTTATACTATAAAGAGAGATGTATTATCAAAAAAATGTGTCTTCTTTATCAAAAGTAGTGCCGGAGTGATATTTTTTTCTTACAGTTTTATAACAGTTAACAAAAAAGGTTTATAAAAAGTAATGAATCACACATTATAAAAGTGGAAATTCAATAATGTAGCATAAAATAATACATTATCAATAATCATAATCAAGTATGAATAATACAAATACATCATTGCATACGGCATTGGCTAAAGTGAATGTATAAAAAGAACAATTATTCATTATATACTGTATGCACACACACACACACACACACACACACACACACATTTTATTATTATTATCATTTTTAATCATCCCCACTTATCTGTGTCTGTTTCATTCTGAAGTGACATAGAAAATTAACAATAATAATAATAATAATTTTATATGATTATCGCAAGTAATCCAATACTGAAATTATATATTTTTTAGCAAAATATAATAATAATAATAATAACAACAATAATAATAATAATTATTATTATTATAGGTAAATAAATAAATATATAAATGTAAATAAATAAAAAGCTGGCTTGTTAACTTCGTAACATTCGGTTTCAGATATTCCCTTCTTCTAAAACGCTTCAGAAAATGTACAAATGAGTATAAATGAGCGACGTTTTTGATTATCAAAGTAATTACGTCTTTTTCGCGTCAATTAGTTGACATTGTGAGCCATATCTGGGATAGATTGAGCATGGCTATAGGTAATTAGGTCCCACTTTTTTAATGAAGAAACAAACAGACTTATTGAGAAAGTATTTTGTTCCTTGAATCAGTTGTAATGATTGTAATAATGCAGTGTGACCACTGACAGTGAGTGATGTTTTATTAATAATCAATAATCAGTGTTTGCTGTCTGTGATATTTCATCCTCAGGCCGCTCCAGATCCAGGAGTGCAGCTTTCACCCAGACAGCAGTTCAGGACACAGAGACACGGGACGCTTCTGGTGGGCTTCATGGTTATTTGGCTCCTCTGTCCTCCCTGTTGGCCGATTCAGTGTCCACAGATCAGAGGAAGAGGAAGAGGAAGCAGCAAACGGCGTCCACCTCGTCTAGGAGACCTGCCAAACGCTCTCACAGAGGTCAGCACAGGCTTATGGCGGAGACTCAGTTGAGAAATGATTAGTCATTAAAGAGACTCAGCTCATGTTTTCTCTTCAACACATTTCTGCTGCTCTTCTGTTTTGCAGACCAATATGCCAAGGGCCCGTTGCTGGGACGAGGTGGATTCGGCTCTGTGTTTGCTGGGATCCGCAGGTCTGATGGACTGCCAGTAAGACTTTTCCTTCACTTCCTTCATTCAGACAGGCTTTAGAAATGTTGATGTCAGTAAATGTCCCGTGTCCCGATCAGGCAGGGCTGATTTACCTTGCTTTATCTGTCTACAGGTGGCCATCAAGTACGTGTCTAAAGAGCGGACGCACACCAGACTGAAAGTTGTAAGTTGAGCGTGAATCTGTTGTGTTTGATTCAGTCCTGGATGTAACGAAGCATTTGTCCTGCAGGACGGTCAGGGTCGTCTGCCGCTGGAGGTGGCGTTGATGACCCGCGACTCTTCATCTCCTGTCTGCCCCAGTGTCCTGCAGCTGCTGGACTGGTTTGACCATCGCAGACGCTACGTCCTGATCCTGGAGCGTCCGGCTCCTTGCCAAGATCTCCAGAGTTTCTGTGAGGATCGCGGCGCTGAAACACTGCGAGAGCCGCCGTGTCCTGCACCGAGACGTCAAGCCAGAGAACCTGCTGATCTCCACAGACTCACACGACATCAAGCTGCTGGACTTCGGCTGTGGAGATCTGATGAAGGACTCGGCCTACAGATACTTTGCAGGTTGGTTTGTGTGACTGAAGGATCGCTCTGAGGATGTTTGTGAACTTGTGTTTCTCCAAAGGGAGTTTGTGTGTACTGGAGCCTTTAGAGTGTGTGTTTGTGCTCTTCTTGTGTCTCTCAGGCACTCCAGCTTTTGCTCCTTCTGAGTGGTTTCGGCATCATCGCTATCATGCCTCTCCACTGATAGTCTGGTCCATCGGCGTTACTCTCTACAACATCCTGTGCGACTGTTTCCCCTTCAGAGGCGCACAGAGGGTCACGTCCAAAAGCAGACTGCACTTCCCGAGGAAGCTGTCGACAGGTAAGAGATGAAGATGAAGCGGTGAGCGAGCAGAAGTTTGTGCTTTTGTGGTTCTGAAGGCTGTGTTGTGTGGAACAGAGTGCCGTCAGCTAATTCGCTGGTGTCTCAGTGCAGCGCCAGCAGATCGGTCCAGTTTAGATGACATTGAGTGCCACCCCTGGTTGCAGTGACCAGGTGGCCAGTGGCATTACACTTATCTGAATGCCAGCAGTCGTGGCTTTGTATTGTTAGAGTCAGTGTAGATAAATGCTTTCAATGATTTGTAGAGGGTGAGCAGGAGTGGCAGAGGAACTGCAGAGAACAGCTTCCTGATCCTGAGCTTCCTCTGCTGCGTCTGTGAGACTCTGTGTGGATGCTGGAGGAGCTGAAGATGCAGCGCCAGCTGAAACCAGAGCATCGACGACACACATCAGCCAGTCTAAAGAAGACAGATGTGGAGGATTTAGACCAGTTAGACAACAGGTCTACTATTAATGACCAGCACATTGTATATTTGCATATAGCAAAGCAGAGATAGGTACATGAAGACCTGTACAGAATGATCTATTTCTTATAAATATCATGTATTTCTAACACGTCATCAATGTACAGAACACAAATAAACATTCTTTACATATTTGATGTGGCTTTGTAAGTAATTGAATAATTCATCACAGACAAAGCAGAATCACAGTGAAGAGATTCATCTCAAAGTTGTTTCTATAAAAAAGGCAAATAAAGCACTTATTCAGTTTCCAGTAGAAAACAATCATAAAGAAAATATTTAACATTTAGTTACACTAAGAACTGTGATCAGTGTATAAGCTGTTTAGAGGTATTTAGCTTATATTAAAGTACAGTCAGTGCTAACAGAGTATGATTTTCCTCAGCTCAATCAGCTTGCTTGGGTTTTCAGAATTGAATCTGGGGGAAATATTCTGTGTGGAACATTGGAGGAGATGAG